>NC_035437.2:84836669-84907257 GCF_002127325.2 Helianthus annuus
CCCTCAAAACCAGGTATCCGTACGACTTAATTAATTATTAATTGTTGCCTAATTACTGTGCTTTACTGAGTTTGCTGATAAACTGCTACTTGATTGTTTGGTACTTGTACATATCTGCATCATACTTTGATATTCCTGTCACTACACTACTTATTTATTAAACCATAGTGACAAACATGATGCACAAAAGCACAGTAGCACTAAACGGATACACAGTGAACATGCTGTATAGCCAGCATCAGGGCAAACACTTGCCTCTAAAGGCCTGAATGAGCCAGAATTATTTTACTACACCCATAGGGTGTGTGTAGGGATACAAGGGTTGTATGATTACGTCTCTAGGAATAAGATATAGAGATTTGGACGTGCCTAAAACGAACTTTAAGCACAAAACACAGCACTTTTATCAACACACTAGCTTCTAGCTAAGTAATAAAGTTGCCAAAATATGAGGAATTATTCCGACACTTTGCAGAAATAAATTGGTGTCGCTAAAGATATTATTTATGACGCTTAACGGATATCTTAAGCACTTAACGATTACTATCCGACCGAACAACCGGACAATACCCGGAACATAAAAATATTGCCAAAATTAATATTAGTACTTTTCTGAGCCAGTTAGGGTCCCTGATTACCCTAACACCCGCTTTTGATGCACTGAAACAACTAACGGGGTTAGACCTTAAAGTTAACGCACTTAACCAAACTGAACCGTAACTGAACAATTGGAAACGAACCGAGCACCTTTACAACTCAATGGAATCGGCCAACTAGTGGGGCCAAGGAGAGTACGCTTTTGAATATTTAATTGGATTGCACGAGGGATCGAGACAACTTTCTCTATAAATAACATCACCTCTCACACACACAAACACACACACCTCACCTTCACTCTCTCTCCCTCTCCCTCTCCCTCCTCTCGGCCGAGATTCACCACCACCCCACATCCGTTTTTCGGTTCAAGTCTTGACATTCCAAGGGTATACAAGTGTCGGTGGTTACGTACAACGGAGCTCGGAACAAACGGAACGCGGAGGACCTCTACCGTTTGCCTATTATCACGCAGTTTTCGACTAGTTTCTTCCCTAGCCCCGAGCTAGAGGTATAACGTTTAAAAACTCATTTTTGGTCATGTCTAAAGTGGTTTAAAAAGATATTTGTCGGTTGAATGTCGGTAACCCGCTTAATGGAACTTTAAAGTTTGCTAAAACGTGAATATCGTTGGATAAAAGCTCAAAACGCGTTGTAAATGTCGTAGTACTTGAATATGTTGATTAATATGGCCTGATCTACGATGTGGTGGCTCTCATCATCGTTTAACCCGACTTTGTTCGGATCGCGTATCTTGACATACACTTGTTTCTTGTGTACAAGGGTTAAAAGGTGAAACTCCACCACACGGGAAACATGAACTTGTGTAAAAATGTTTTAACATGAAAAATAGTATTTAAAACAAGCCGATCTACGTATGTACAAGTGGTATATTCGTAGGACCGGGGTGTCGAGAAAATCATGTTTTAATAAAAATGGATAAAGTGTTAACAAATACGATTTCTATAAACTACAAGTATAGAAACACTTGTAGAATAAAAGATCCGACAAAATAACAATGTTTACAAAAATTGTCGGGAAGTTGTAAGAAGTGATTTGTTCCAAAAACGAGGTTTTTGCAAGACTAAGTTATGTTAGGTATAGATCCACTAAAAATAACGAGATCTACACCGTAGTTTTTGTAAAAACTACAAGTTCATGAAACAACGCGGTTTTACATTCTAGTCTTCTATTTGATGTGTTGAAAATTGATTTGGTTGATTTGATAATTGTTGAGATGATTTGTAAAAGAAAATGATACGCTTGAAAGCGTGGCCACCTCCAGTTACAGGGGAAACTCTGGCGAAATTTTCTAAAAATCTAACACTTAGAATTATTTAACAAGTGTTAGACTACTTTGACATGTTTTCAAAAATATATTTTCGCCACAACTTTATTTATAAATAATCGGAGGTGGGATTTTCACAAAACTAAAAGTGATAAATATTTATTCGGGTAAATATATTTTGTCACCTCACTGTTTATGATTATTTTGTGAAAATGTATAAATATTATTTTTAGAGTAAAAATAATATTTACTAACCTTGTCAAGCCCGAAATAATACAAACGCCTTCACGGGCAAACATATAAGTTACAACGGTTAATTTCTATTACCACCTAATCACCAAAACGTAACTTACGCTTTATTCGGAAGTGTTCATAAGCACGTATATTGTCAATATATTATTTTGGGAAATATTATGAGAAAAAGGAATATATTATTTTTGAGAAAAATAAATATATTTTGTAATAAGAAATAAAATGTATTAAGTGGGACTTAATAAAATGATATAAATACACATGTATTTAAATCCCCCATCCTTGGGAAGGAGAATGCGTATCAAATATATACACGGAACGGTTGCCTAACTGTTTCCAATGATGTAAACTACGAAGCTAAAGCACGGCCATCCGTCTAATAGAATTAGCACATGTAGGTCGTTGCACAGCACTTGGATATTGGATTGCTTGATTTTTGTGACGCGCTCACTGTGAGTTCATGTCCCCCTTTTCTCTTAACTGTTTTCAGTTTTATAAACTGCGGGGGTGAAATACATGTTACAATGATTATGAATATGTTATACATGGTATGATTAGCATAAGGAGGGTTATTACTTAGATCATGTGAGTGGGTAGGCAGAAACTTGAGGCCATTAATCCTCGTTGAGGACCGAGGGACAGGAGCGGTAGATCTATCTGGGTGTAGCGAGCCCAGCCCCAGGTCCAGCATAACGGACCTCGGGGTGACTTAGTGCCCGACGCATAAATCCGCTAGGTTTGAGTCATCCCTACTTGCACTTCACACATATCAGTGGACTTGCAACCCATTGGTGATCTCTTTTATTTCCTTATTTGCTACATACCAGGGTTTTTGATAAAGATAAAGGTTTATTTACTCATTTTCGCATGAACTCGCTCAACATTATTGTTGATTTTTCAACTTACATGTATTTCAGGGAATTAAGGATCTGGCACGGTTTAGCAGGATTTCCCGCTGCATTTAGATTCAGAGTCATCCGGGTTCAAGGCTTATGGCTCTTTCCTGGACAAGCCATAGCCCCTGAACCATGTTTATTTATGTTGCATTATGGTAGTAGTTGTACTGTTTAAGACAAGTAATGGTTGTTGGGTGTTTACCCATTTAGACAATGTTTGACAATTTTATTTTCAGTGGATGACTTTGCATGATTTTAAATTCATATAGCTTGTTATGGTTAAGCTATGGTATTAAGAAGTCACACCAAATTAACCACGCTTCCGCAAAGCCAGGGTGTGACAGCTTGGTATCAGAGCTCTGATCATAGCGAACTAGGGTTCACTTTGAGTCTAGACTATGATCACTTAGGGCTCTCACGAAAATATTTTTCTGCATACCACTTAAGTCCAGATCCAAAACTTTTTATAAACAAATGTTGAGCATATTTTATTATTTTAGGCTCAGTCTGGGAGGCTGAGGCTCGGTCTGGGAGGTCGAGGCTCGATCCAATCGATCGAGGTAGTTGTCTAGTGGGACTAGGGAGTCAGTCTGGGAGGCTGGGAAATGTTTGTCTAGTGGGACTAGGGAGTCAGTCTGGGAGGCTGAGAAAAGTTAGCTAGTGGGACTAGGAAGAACAGTCTGGGAGGCTGGGAGGCTAGTGGGACTAGGAGGAATATGTGATTATTATGTGGTAACTTGTGTGATTACCTGATTTACTGATATTTGTACATACTTGTGATTGTATTACAGACTCATGGATACCTCAGATACAGGAGATTCGGACACTACTGGACCCCGACCCATGGAGTCAGACGAGAGTATGTCATCAGAGCACGAGGTGCACACCTCGGATTATACCAGTACAGACGACGACGACTTTCAGCCATTCGCACTACCTGACGGCGTCGATGAGCCCATCGCTGGTGGTCCTGCTGCGGATCTTCCTCTCGCTGTGATTCCCGCCCCGATTCCTCTTGCATCCTACCCAGCTTATGAGCTTATGCTTGATGCCGAGGCTGGTGACGATATTGATCTTTTCGATGATGAGCTATACGAGGACGAGGATCCTGACCCAGCTCTTTTGCCCGCTGGCGGTCTTTTGATGATCGCCGGTGCTCCTGCCGGAGACTCGCCTGTTCATTCTCCAGCTCCAGACTCCTTTGAGTCTGTGGCATCTGCTCCATCACATGTGGCGAGCACGCAGCTTTTCGTTCATGACTCGGATCCTGACCAGGCGTCATCTGCCGCCCCTATGCCGAGCTTTGTTTTTGAGCATGACGATATCGAGGATTCTGACCCTGTATTTCCTCCTGGATTCGATCCAGACCGTGATATTGAGTTCGTTCATATGGACCAGCCTGTAGAGGACCCCGTTGACCCTGCCGACCCTTTTGATCCTATCGATCCGGACTTTGACTTCGATATGGCGTTTGACGATCCCGAGCCTGCAGTAGCTCCAGAGCAGGCCGCTGCTTTCGATCCCGCACATGAGCATGGTTTGGCACATGCTGATGTTCCTGTTGATCCTATTTTGGCGGGTCAGCCATTTGGCGATGTTCCTGTTGATGATATTCCTTTGTTAGATGCTGACCATGTTGTTGATCCTCTTGTTGACCCTCTGATCGCTGACATTCCAGTTGACCCTCATGTCGATCATATTGATCCTGTTGTTGCTCACGTTGATCCTGTTGTTGCTCACGTTGATCCTGTTTTAGCTCCTGTTGACCCCTTGCCTATTGAGCCCGAGCATGCTCTGTTTGCAGAGCACATGGATCCCCCTGACGAGGAGGCTCAGCACGGTTGGATACCGGCTGACGAGGATGTTCCGCCGCTTCCTCCTCACCGCACTGATGCTCACCATCCTGAGTTCTCGTTTCAGATTCCTTCTGTCATACCTCCAGCGGGGCCTGGAGAGGGCTCTTCCGCCCATCCATTTGGCCATGTACCGATGCCATTACCTGTCATGCCTCAGTTAGCATCCATCCCATCTTCTGTTGCACCTATCGATCTTACCAGCGCGCCATTACTTTGGTCCTCTTCCTCACCCATGCCACCCACAGATCCATACCACCCATTTCATTTGGGCCATACTATTGAGGATCTTTTGATGTCATTTGTACACCAGCATGATTCCCATTCTCAGCGTTTGCAGGAGCTCGAGAGAGCTCAGTTGTCTTTTGGTCCATATCTTGGTCCGTCATCCTCATCTGCTCAGCCATTTCGATCATTTCCTCCTGACATTGTTGCTCGACTTTCGATCCTAGAGCAGCAGATTGCATCCGTGATCCGCACCCAGCAGGCCTTGGAGGAGGATTGGCTTCTCTTTCGCCGCCTACATTATCCACCACCACCACCATTCTAGAGATCATCGACGTTACCAGGGTAGACACCGGTGAGACAGCCGCGATTGTTATGCACAGCTTTTGAAGACCATTTGACCACACAGATTTTTGTTGATACATGTGATGTATTGTTTGTATGTAACACTGATATGATGTATTTTGTACAGGGGTGATGTAACCCCTATGTGATTGATGGATGTACTAACACACTTACTATGCTTATGGTCTTGATATATATGCAATCGCCGCATTCTCATCATATCTGATTTACTTGATTGATTATTTTTATATTTGGACATGGGATGTTGGACATGGGATGTTGTGTGTGATATATTGATAACATGAGATGTTATATGCTATTACTATTACTATATACGTATGATTTCTATGGCCTAATCGACGTACGCATCTTTAGAAAATGGCACCAAGACGTCAACCGCAGCCGATGCCCACGACTCAAGAAGAACTGCAAGGAATCATTGCTGCCGCGATTGCTCAGTATGCTGCATCGCAGGGAGGACCCAGCTGGAGTAGCTCCAACGGCAATGGCAACCAGAATCCCACTCATGGGTGCACCTTCAAGCAGTTTCTGGACTGTAAGCCCACAAACTTCGACGGCACGGGCGGTGCTGTTGCCTTCGTTCGTTGGGCAGAGAAGACTGATTCCACCATTCGTATGAGCAAATGTGCGATCGACCAGCAGGTCACTTACATTTCAGGGCTGTTTCTAGATGGAGCCCTATCTTGGTGGAACCTTCAAGTGCAAACTCTAGGCGAAGCCGCCGCCTACGCCCTGTCTTGGGCCGAATTGAAAGAGCTTATGCGAAGGAAGTACTGCTCTCGCGCGGAGATTCAAAAGCTTGAAACTGAGTTTTGGCACTTAAAGATGGAAGGGTCGAAGATAGCGGAATATGTTCAGAGATTCCACGATCTGTCTCATGTGGTACCTTATATGGTAACACCCGAGTTTAAAAGAGTTGAGCGCTTCATCTGGGGATTGGCTCCTCAGATAATCAGTATGGTGACTTCTTCCAAGCCCGCAACCATCACAGAAGCCATTGATCTCAGTGTGGCTCTTACTGAAGAAGCGATTCGGTTAAACAAGTTCGATGAGATTGAACCCAAGAAAAAGGAGACTCATGTGGAGTCATCTAGTGGTAATAAGCGGAAGTTTTCAAGTTTCAAACAAAGCACCGGGACGGTGGTCAAGAAGGGAGAAGCGAATGCACCAGCTCAAGATTCAGTTGGTGATAAAAAGAAGAGCAGGGGATACATGGGTGCACAGCCCAAGTGCAACTCATGTCAAAAACATCATTCTGGTCGCTGCAGTCTAAGGGTTTGTGAGTCTTGTGGGAAGACTGGACATACGAGAGATTTCTGTTGGGCTAATGCTGGCCGGGGAGGCCAAGGAGGAAATGGGAATAGAAACAACCGTGGTGGTAATGGGAACCGCCCACAAGGAAATCAAGAAGGAAATGGAAACCGTGCTAACCAAGCAGGCACCGTGAACCGAAACCAGGGAAACCACCAAACTGGGAACAATGGTGGAAACGGGCAGAGGCCCGGATGTTTTAATTGTGGAGATCAAGGGCACTTCAAGAGGAACTGCCCGGAATTGACCCAAGCTCGTGGAAGAGTTTTCAACATGGAGGCCAGGGAAGCGCGCCAGGATCCCAATGTCGTTACTGGTACGTTCCCTGTAAACCAACGCTATGCGTCTGTTTTGTTTGATACTGGTGCCGATTATAGCTTCGTATCGCTAGAATTTAAGAACACGCTTGGTTTAGCCGCTAGTAAGTTAGATATTCCTTATTCAATCGAGTTAGCTAATGGGAAGTTAGTAGAAGCCAATGAAGTGATTAGAGGTTGCGTAATCAAGTTAGGAGAGCGTGAGTTTGCTCTCGATCTACTACCAGTCCAGTTAGGAAGCTTCGACGTGGTAGTAGGGATGGATTGGTTAGCAAGTAACAAGGCGGAGATTGTTTGTCACGAGAAGATTATCCGTATTTCGACCGACGATGGTGAGACCATTGTTGTTCATGGAGAGAAGCGTGAGACGCCGTTGCGGATTATCAGCTGTCTGAAAGCAAGGAAGTGTCTGAAGAAAGGATGTGTTGCTTTCCTAGCACACATCGTGGATAAAAAGGCTGCTGAGCCGAAGATCGAAGACATCCCTGTCGTAAGGGAATATCCGGAAGTCTTTCCTGAAGACTTGCCAGGCTTGCCGCCTCAGAGGCAAGTGGAATTTCACATCGACTTAGTTCCAGGCGCCGCGCCTGTGGCTAAGGCACCTTATAGACTTGCCCCGTCTGAGATGCAAGAGCTATCAACGCAACTTCAAGAGTTGTTGGATAAGGGTTTTATTCGACCAAGCTTCTCGCCTTGGGGAGCTCCAGTTTTGTTTGTCAAGAAGAAGGATGGTAGTTTCCGTATGTGCATTGACTACAGAGAATTGAACAAGCTGACGATCAAGAATAGGTATCCTTTGCCAAGGATTGATGATCTGTTCGACCAACTTCAAGGTTCAAGTTTCTACTCAAAGATCGATCTTCGATCTGGATACCATCAGCTCCGGATACAGGAAGAAAGTATTCCGAAGACAGCCTTCAGAACTCGATATGGGCACTACGAGTTCCTTGTCATGCCGTTTGGTTTAACAAACGCACCTGCAGTGTTCATGGATTTGATGAACCGAGTTTGTAAGCCGTACCTGGATAAGTTCGTGATTGTGTTCATCGACGACATCTTGATCTACTCAAGGTCGAAGGCAGAGCACGAGCAACACCTCAGAGCTATCTTAAAGCTACTGAAGAAGGAGCAGTTGTATGCCAAATTCTCTAAGTGTGAGTTTTGGCTGAGAGACGTGCAATTCCTTGGGCACGTGGTAAATGAAAGTGGAATTCATGTGGATCCAACCAAGATCGAGGCGATCAAGAATTGGGAAGCGCCAAAGACGCCAACCGAGATCCGGCAATTCTTGGGTTTGGCTGGTTATTATCGAAGATTTATTGAGGATTTTGCAAAGATCGCTCAGCCATTGACGCTCCTCACGCAAAAGGATAAAAAGTTTGATTGGGGAATCAAACAGGATGAAGCATTTCAGTTGTTGAAGGATAAGCTTTGCAACGCGCCAATCTTAGCTCTACCGGAAGGTACCGACGATTTTGTGGTATACTGCGACGCTTCGCGTCAAGGATTGGGTTGTGTGTTGATGCAACGTCAAAAGGTTATCGCCTACGCATCACGCCAGCTGAAAGTGCACGAAAAGAACTATACCACGCACGATTTGGAGCTAGGCGCAGTGGTTTTTGCTTTGAAGATTTGGAGACACTACCTTTACGGTACGAAGTGTACGATCTTTACAGATCACAAAAGCCTCCAGCATATATTCAACCAGAAGGAGTTGAATATGAGGCAAAGGCGATGGGTTGAGTTGCTGAACGATTACGACTGCGAGATCAAGTATCATCCAGGGAAGGCGAATGTGGTCACCGATGCCCTAAGTCGCAAGGAGAGAATCAAGCCCATAAGGGTTAGGGCTATGGAAATGATTATCCAAACCGATCTTTCCTCACGCATTCGAGCAGCGCAAAAAGAAGCTCTCAAGGAGGAGAACCTTGAGAAAGAATATCTCCGTGGGATGGAGAAGATATTGGTTCCAAACAGGGAAGGAACGTTATGTTTTGAGAAAAGGATTTGGGTTCCTTTGTTTGGTGATTTAAGAGAAGTTATTTTTGATGAAGCTCACAAGTCACGGTACTCTATCCACCCGGGAGCGGATAAGATGTACCAAGATCTTAAGGATTATTATTGGTGGCCTAGGATGAAAGGCGATGTTGCTATTTATGTGAGCCAATGTTTGACTTGCGCTAAGGTTAAGGCAGAATACCAGAAGCCTTCGGGACTTCTGCAGCAACCGAAAATTCCCCAGTGGAAGTGGGAAGATATATCCATGGATTTTGTTACAAAGTTGCCAAGAACGCCTAAGGGCCATGACACTATCTGGGTGATAGTGGATCGCTTGACGAAATCAGCACATTTCTTGCCTATCCGTGAAAAGGATCATACAAGCAAATTGGCTGAAATTTACATGAGAGAAATTGTCACTCGCCATGGAGTACCTCTCTCGATTATTTCTGATAGAGATGGAAGGTTCGTATCAAGGATATGGCAATCCTTCCAGGAAGCTTTTGGCTCGAAGCTGAATATGAGCACCGCTTTTCACCCGCAGACCGACGGCCAAAGTGAACGGACGATTCAGACATTGGAAGACATGCTGAGAGCATGTGTGATGGATTTAGGCGGTAGCTGGGATAAGCATTTACCCCTGGTTGAGTTTTCATACAACAACAGCTACCACACCAGTATTGGTGCCGCGCCATTCGAAGCTTTATATGGGCGCAAGTGCAGGTCGCCGCTCTGTTGGTCTGACGCAGGTGATAGACAATTGGTAGGTCCCGATGTAGTTCAGGAAACTACGGATAAGATCGCGCAAATCCGAGATCGCATTAGCGCGGCTCGCGACCGCCAGAAGACCTACGCTGATCTGAAGAGGAAACCTCAAGAGTTTGAGGTTGGGGATATGGTTTTGTTGAAGGTATCACCCTGGAAGGGTGTAGCACGCTTTGGGAAGCGTGGGAAGTTGAATCCACGCTACATTGGTCCTTTTAAGATTTTGGAGAAGATTGGAACAGTAGCATACAAGTTGGATCTACCTGCCGAGCTGAATAACGTTCACGATACATTTCATGTATCCAATCTAAAGAGGAGTCCAACTCAAGTTAACGTTGCCATTCCTACCGAAGAGATTCATATTGATGACACGCTCCACTTCATTGAAGAACCTGTTGAGGTCACGGATTGGAAAGTTAACAAGACCCGCCGGAGCAGTGTCAAGCTCGTCAAAGTTCGCTGGAATGCTAGACATGGTCCTGAATTCACCTGGGAGCGTGAAGACCGAATGAAAGAGAAATACCCCCACCTGTTTCCTAAGAACCCTGCTTCTTCAAGCAGAACCTAAATTTCGGGACGAAATTTATTTAACGGGGGGAGAATGTGACAACCCTCTCAAAACCAGGTATCCGTACGACTTAATTAATTATTAATTGTTGCCTAATTACTGTGCTTTACTGAGTTTGCTGATAAACTGCTACTTGATTGTTGGTACTTGTACATATCTGCATCATACTTTGATATTCCTGTCACTACACTACTTATTTATTAAACCATAGTGACAAACATGATGCACAAAAGCACAGTAGCACTAAACGGATACACAGTGAACATGCTGGTATAGCCAGCATCAGGCAAACACTGCCTCTAAAGGCCTGAATGAGCCAGAATTATTTTACTACACCCATAGTGTGTGTAGGGATACAAGGGTTGTATGATTACGTCTCTAGGAATAAGATATAGAGATTTGGACGTGCCTAAAACGAACTTTAAGCACAAAACACAGCACTTTTATCAACACACTAGCTTCTAGCTAAGTAATAAAGTGCCAAAATATGAGGAATTATTCCCGACACTTTGCAGAATAAATTGTGTCGCTAAAGATATTATTTATGACGCTTAACGGATATCTTAAGCACTTTAACGGATTACTATCCGACCGAACAACCGGACAATACCCGGAACATAAAAATATTGCCAAAATTAATATTAGTACTTTTCTGAGCCAGTTAGGGTCCCTGATTACCCTAACACCCGCTTTTGATGCACTGAAACAACTAACGGGGTTAGACCTTAAAGTTAACGCACTTAACCAAACTGAACCGTAACTGAACAATTGGAAACGAACCGAGCACCTTTACAACTCAATGGAATCGGCCAACTAGTGGGGCCAAGGAGAGTACGCTTTTGAATATTTAATTGGATTGCACGAGGATCGAGACAACTTTCTCTATAAATAACATCACCTCTCACACACACAAACACACACACCTCACCTTCACTCTCTCTCCCTCTCCCTCTCCCTCCTCTCGGCCGAGATCACCACCACCCCCACATCCGTTTTTCGGTTCAAGTCTTGACATTCCAAGGGTATACAAGTGTCGGTGGTTACGTACAACGGAGCTCGGAACAAACGGAGCGCGGAGGACCTCTACCGTTTGCTATTATCCACGCAGTTTTCGACTAGTTTCTTCCCTAGCCCCGAGCTAGAGGTATAACGTTTAAAACTCATTTTTGGTCATGTCTAAAGTGGTTAAAAAGATATTTGTCGGTTGAATGTCGGTAACCCGCTTAATGGAACTTTAAAGTTTGCTAAAACGTGAATATCGTTGGATAAAAGCTCAAAACGCGTGTAAATGTCGTAGTACTTGAATATGTTGATTAATATGGCCTGATCTACGATGTGGTGGCTCTCATCATCGTTTAACCCGACTTTGTTCGGATCGCGTATCTTGACATACACTTGTTTCTTGTGTACAAGGGTTAAAAGGTGAAACTCCACCACACGGGAAACATGAACTTGTGTAAAAATGTTTTAACATGAAAAATAGTATTTAAAACAAGCCGATCTACGTATGTACAAGTGGTATATTCGTAGGACCGGGTGTCGAGAAAATCATGTTTTAATAAAAATGGATAAAGTGTTAACAAATACGATTTCTATAAACTACAAGTATAGAAACACTTGTAGAATAAAAGATCCGACAAAATAACAATGTTTACAAAAATTGTCGGGAAGTTGTAAGAAGTGATTTGTTCCAAAAACGAGGTTTTTGCAAGACTAAGTTATGTTAGGTATAGATCCACTAAAAATAACGAGATCTACACCGTAGTTTTTGTAAAAACTACAAGTTCATGAAACAACGCGGTTTTACATTCTAGTCTTCTATTTGATGTGTTGAAAATTGATTTGGTTGATTTGATAAATTGTTGAGATGATTTGTAAAAGAAAATGATACGCTTGAAAGCGTGGCCACCTCCAGTTACAGGGGAAACTCTGGCGAAATTTTCTAAAAATCTAACACTTAGAATTATTTAACAAGTGTTAGACTACTTTGACATGTTTTCAAAAATATATTTTCGCCACAACTTTATTTATAAATAATCGGAGGTGGGATTTTCACAAAACTAAAAGTGATAAATATTTATTCGGTAAATATATTTTGTCACCTCACTGTTTATGATTATTTTGTGAAAATGTATAAATATTATTTTTAGAGTAAAAATAATATTTACTAACCTTGTCAAGCCCGAAATAATACAAACGCCTTCACGGCAAACATATAAGTTACAACGGTAATTTCTATTACCACCTAATCACCAAAACGTAACTTACGCTTTATTCGGAAGTGTTCATAAGCACGTATATTGTCAATATATTATTTTGGGAAAATATTATGAGAAAAAGGAAATATATTATTTTTGAGAAAAATAAATATATTTTGTAATAAGAAATAAAATGTATTAAGTGGGACTTAATAAAATGATATAAATACACATGTATTTAAATCCCCCATCCTTGGGAAGGAGAATGCGTATCAAATATATACACGGAACGGTTGCCTAACTGTTTCCAATGATGTAAACTATGAAGCTAAAGCACGGCCATCCGTCTAATAGAATTAGCACATGTAGGTCGTTGCACAGCACTTGGATATTGGATTGCTTGATTTTGTGACGCGCTCACTGTGAGTTCATGTCCCCCTTTTCTCTTAACTGTTTTCAGTTTTATAAACTGCGGGGGTGAAATACATGTTACAATGATTATGAATATGTTATACATGGTATGATTAGCATAAGGAGGGTTATTACTTAGATCATGTGAGTGGGTAGGCAGAAACTTGAGGCCATTAATCCTCGTTGAGGACCGAGGGACAGGAGCGGTAGATCTATCTGGGTGTAGCGAGCCCAGCCCCAGGTCCAGCATAACGGACCTCGGGGTGACTTAGTGCCCGACGCATAAATCCGCTAGGTTTGAGTCATCCCTACTTGCACTTCACACATATCAGTGGACTTGCAACCCATTGGTGATCTCTTTTATTTCCTTATTTGCTACATACCAGGGTTTTTGATAAAGATAAAGGTTTATTTACTCATTTTCGCATGAACTCGCTCAACATTATTGTTGATTTTTCAACTTACATGTATTTCAGGGAATTAAGGATCTGGCACGGTTTAGCAGGATTTCCCGCTGCATTTAGATTCAGAGTCATCCGGGTTCAAGGCTTATGGCTCTTTCCTGGACAAGCCATAGCCCCTGAACCATGTTTATTTATGTTGCATTATGGTAGTAGTTGTACTGTTTAAGACAAGTAATGGTTGTTGGGTGTTTACCCATTTAGACAATGTTTGACAATTTTATTTTCAGTGGATGACTTTGCATGATTTTAAATTCATATAGCTTGTTATGGTTAAGCTATGGTATTAAGAAGTCACACCAAATTAACCACGCTTCCGCAAAGCCAGGGTGTGACAAAACTGTTGGCCAAACTGTTTGACTTTCTGCACTATTGTCACACCCCGGCCGCGTATAACATGCAACCGCGGCGGAAACGCCGGGGAGTGTCGTGGACAGAATTAATTGTTATACAACCATGGAAATTAAAGTTACATTTTATTTATTGACAAGAGTGTTCCATTGTTTCAAAACAGGAAAATACAAAGTTTATAACATGACTAAACTAGTCTAGCTTCGTTTTTAGGCTCTAAGGCACAGGTCCGCCCTAGAATCATGATCATCGTCCTATGGAATAGCTCCTGAAAACACATGTGAAAGTAGGTACGTCAGCATAAAAATGCCTGTGAGATACATAGGTTTTGTGAAAATGGGATTCATGACTTGAGCTTTAAAGAATGTTTAATAACAGTCAGTCATGAACCTTGTAATTTGTTTTGCTTTTGTAAATCATTCGAAAAACGATAACATCAAACGATATGTATAGATAAGTGCAAGGTTAAACGAATAACCAAGTAAAATGAGTTGAATAAGATAAGTTATTTGTGAAAATGATGTCTTGTGAAGAATATGTTACTTATGTAAAATGTAATGTGTCTAAACTGAAATGACTTAGACAACGCCACGATATGTAACATTATACAAACATTTATATATAGGAAGTACCAGCGGCGTATCCACCATGTTTGTATCATATTACATATGCCACGTTACTTAAAACATTTACCCAAACCAATCCACCATGTAAATTGTTCATGTGTAAACCAAATGTCAAGTGTTATTGTAAACCATGTCAAATGTTTATGTTCAAATGTAAACCACTAAATGTGTATGTCAATGTCGACGTGTTTGTGTTCAATGTAAATCATGTAATGTGTAATCCCAAAATGTATCATGTATGGTAAGCGAAATGTATCAACTTAAACCATATGCACAAAACAAGTCGTTGAAGTAAAACGTGGTTTAAATCAGCGTTATGTTCTGCGGGAAATGCATGCTCTATTGATATTAACATTTATGTGGTATTGTAAACTATGCATACATCCAAGCCTTGAGACTGCGGCGATAAACCCTTAAACAAATTAAAGGTTTATCTAAGTTATGTATATCGAATTCGGTCATTCCTTCCAGTCCTATCAAACCCAGGACTTCAGGAATGGGAGTTGTCAATTCCTATGGTACCACTACCTACTAACGAACGGCGTGATCAATGTTAATGAATGTATTGTCCCATGTCAAACAAACCAAATGTCATAACAAAATGAAGGCATGTGATGTAAACAATTGTACTAAGTATGCTAAGTAAACATACGAAGCAGAAATGTTCATGTAAATCAATGTGTCCATATGCTGAGTAAACATATGCAACAGAAATGTTTATGTAAATCAATGTGTCCATATGCTGAGTAAACATATGCAACAGAAATGTTTATGTAAATCAATGTGTCCATATGCTGAGTAAACATATGCAACAGAAATGTAATGTAAATCAAATGTACTAAGTACGCACACAATGGGCATACGTAGCATAAAATGTAATGAAATCATGTACTATAATGTACTAATGAGCATAGCAGATATACGATGTGAAAACATGGAAAGCATGAAAGTAACAGATAGGCACATGTGTTTCACCCCAAAACAGTTTGGAAAACAGTAAAAGATGGGGTTCTATGTACTCACCTGAGGTTGCTTTGTTGTTCTTGTGAAATAACTAGGTAATGCGAGAGGTCACGGAATATCAACGGCACCTAATAGGTAGCTATGTTAATATACCGGACCAAATCGGAAGATCGGATAGTACGCGGGTTCGTAAACCAAACGAGTATGGAGACTCGTGTAATATGGTTCAACAAAGCCTACATACTAAAATGAAACTTAACCTAAGTGCTTACGGTCCATCACGACCCGTTTAGGTAGCTTACGCTACCCTAACGCGTCGTTCGCGTAGAACGCGTCTGGAACGCCTAACATCGTGACCACAAGGTATAACCTCGGAAGGTTATAGCTATGGTCACCTAATGTGTTTGGTCAGGTCCTAATGACCGACCAAATGGGTCGGGTTCGAAAGTATAAGCGATGGTTTAGATCGCTTACCTTACGACCCTATATAAGCACTAAACTAAAAGTGACGAGCTAAGCATGTTAGAACATGCTTAACTAAGTTTAGAAACGGGTTTGACATCAAAACACACGGCTTTGATGCCCACGAGTAGTTTGGTTACAAAATATGCAAGAATGCATATTTTGGCCGAAACTACGACTCGTCACTGAGCCTAGGTAACGTGGTGATCAGTAGGTATGGTCACTATGGACCATAACCATCGTGATCACACTCACGTTATGAAGTTCCATGAACTTCGCATCGACCATAGGCTGGTCAATGCAGAAAGTCAACAAAACGTTGACTTTCGGACTCGAAAAGCGAATAAAAGAGCGAAAGAAGACTTACGGAGGGTCCCCGAGTGCTAATCAAGATCCAATAGCTCAGGTATGAAGCTTAAGCATCAACTTAGAGCATTTAGATCTGATTTGTGGGTTTTTACACAAAAAGGGGGGGGGGTATTTATAGGAAAGGTGGAACCGTTAGGATCGTTTTATCGAATAACGTGCTTTGATCTCGTGCGTACACGTGTCCAGGGGTTAGATTCAGTGTATTTGACCCTTGGCCCTTCATTTAGGTGAAAAGGCATCGCCCTTTGATCGAACGAAAGGCCAGATTCTGCATTAAATGCAGAATCTGCTGTCAGACATGTTCACGCGGCCCGCGTGAAAGTGGGTGCAGGTCTTACGCGGGTCGCCTAGCCCCGTCTGATCTGCACCACTTGCAGAATTTACGTATTCAGCCCCTGTTGCGTTTTTAAGCTATTTCCAGCCCCTTTAAGACCTGTAAAGTCACCTTTAAGGCCCTAAAATGATGCCTAAACATTGTGGACATGAAACATGCTAAAAAATGTGTCGGATGTCGGTTCGTTTGGCCGTACGATCGCGATGTTCGCTTAATTACGACGGAATGCGCATAAGCGTGAAAGACGATCCAAATGACGCGACGAATGGATTTTTCTCATGCCAAACACTAAGGCATAATATAAGGATGCTTACATAAATTTTTGGATGTCCGGATGTATTTAGAACGTAAGTTATGCGCGAAAGTGCAAACTTGTGCACTTTTTGACACTTTTAGTCCCTGAATGATCCAAAAGTTTGTTTTAGCATACCAAACCCTTCAAAGCCTATTTCTAAGCTATGTAAAGGATATTTATGGTATGTTTAACTTATGGACATGTTCCGGAATGTTCGTTACAGTTCAAATTGGCATACTTTCGCAGTTTGTCAAGTTTAGTCCCTGTAAGTGAATTAAGTTGTTTTTGCTATACCAAAGCCTTCAAAACTTATTTCTAAGTTATGTAAAGGTTATTTAAGGTATGTTGAGTATATGTTGATGCTCCGGAGTATTTGTCGCATTAAACTGAGTACGTTTACGCACCAGTTTGCGTATAATGCTCCAGAAAGCGATGTAGAGTTTGGAATTGAATAAAAGTCAAAACACGAAAAATGTAAAACACAATGAAACAAACATTGGGATCAAATAACATTATTTTATTGATAATTGAACTGTTCATGATGATTACAAGCACAAATGTTACAGTCTCCCCTACTTGTGGAAATTTCGTCCCGAAATTTATTTAGAGGAAACTGATTGAAAAAGATGCGGATATTTTGCCTTCATTTGATCTTCACGTTCCCAAGTAAACTCGGGTCCACGCTTAGATTCCCAACGAACTTTGACCAAAGGAATGCGCTTGCGTTTAAGCCACTTGACTTCACGTTCCATGATTTCTACCGGTTTCTCAACAAACTTCAGTGTTTTATCAACACGAATTTCGTCAAGCGGTATGTGGAGGTTTTCATCAGCTAAACACCTCTTGAGATTGGACACGTGAAAGGTTGGATGAACATTTCCAAGTTCAGGAGGTAACTCAAGTCTGTAGGCTACCTTACCGATTCTTTCGACGATCTTGAATGGTCCAACATATCTAGGTGCAAGTTTTCCTTTCTTTCCGAATCTGATCACACCTTTCCAAGGTGAGACCTTAAGTAATACACGATCACCGACTTGAAAATCCAAGGGTTTGCGTTTTAGGTCCGCGTAACTCTTTTGACGGCTTCTAGCTGTCTGAAGGTTATCACGAACTTTCTTTACCTTTTCTGTTGTCTCTAAAATGAGGGCAGGTCCAGTAAGTTGAGCCTCACCGATCTCATTCCAGCAGACTGGTGAACGACATTTTCGACCATAGAGAGCCTCGAAAGGAGCCATGTTGATGCTGGAGTGATAACTGTTGTTGTAGGAGAATTCAATCAATGGAAGATGTGAATCCCAACTACCACCAAAGTCGATCACACAAGCTCTAAGCATATCCTCCAGTGTCTGGATTGTTCTTTCAGATTGACCATCCGTTTGCGGATGATAAGCTGTGCTCAGATTAAGTTGGGACCCCATAGCGGATTGCATGGTTCTCCAAAAATGAGAAGTGAAACGAGCATCTCTGTCAGAAATGATGCTCAAAGGAACACCATGTCGAGCTACAATTTCATCTACGTAGATTTGAGCAAGTTTGTCAGCCGAAAAATCCTCACGGATTGGTAAGAAATGTGCTGACTTTGTAAGACGATCCACGACTACCCAGATGGCATCGTGACCTTTCTTTGTGCGCGGAAGTTTAGTAATGAGATCCATAGTAATGTTTTCCCATTTCCAAACTGGGATCTCTGGTTGTTCCAATAAGCCAGAAGGACGCTGATGTTCAGCCTTAACCTTAAGACAAGTAAGGCATTTTGATACGTATACGGCAATGTCTTTCTTCATACCAGGCCACCAATACTGAATACGAAGATCCTTATACATCTTATCTGAGCCAGGATGAATGGAATAACGAGTCTTATGGGCTTCATCCATAAGCAAGGTACGAAGATCATCTTGGCTTGGGACCCACAAACGGTCCATGAAATAGTACGATCCATTGTCTTTCAATTCAAGAGCAGGTGTTATGTGATAAGGAAATTCCTTATCCATTAAACCTTGTGAAACACAAGCTTGTTGAGCCTGAGAAATACGGGCTTGGATATCGGTTTGAATAACAGATTGGACACGTACACAATGAAGCTTAGTATGTTCCTTGCGACTTAATGCATCGGCTACGACGTTCGCCTTACCAGGATGGTAGCGAATCTCGCAATCGTAGTCGTTTAGAAGTTCAACCCAACGTCGTTGTCTCATGTTGAGCTCTTTTTGATTGAAGATATGTTGAAGACTTTTGTGGTCCGTGAAAACCACACATTTTGTACCGTACAAGTAGTGTCTCCAAATCTTAAGAGCGAAGACAACTGCACCCAACTCAAGATCATGAGTGGTGTAGTTTTTCTCATGTATCTTCAACTGCCTTGATGCGTATGCTATGACTTTGTTTCTTTGCATCAGGACGCAGCCAAGCCCTAATTTAGATGCGTCGCAATAAACGACGAAATCATCGTTGTCCTCAGGCAATGTTAGGACAGGCGCGTCGCAAAGCTTTTGTTTCAAAGTCTGAAACGCTTCCTCTTGTTTGACTCCCCAATCAAATGGCTTGTTCTTCTGAGTTAGAGCAGTTAGAGGAACTGCAATCTTCGAGAAATTTTCTATGAAGCGGCGGTAATAACCCGCCAGACCAAGAAAAGAACGAACTTCAGTAGGGGTAGTAGGTGTATCCCAATCCTTAATCGCACTGATCTTGGAGGGATCTACATGAATACCTTGTTTGTTGACAATATGTCCTAAGAATTGAACTTCTTTAAGCCAGAATTCACACTTGGAGAATTTGGCGAAAAGTTGTTCTTTCTTTAGGAGTTCCAATGTAAGCCGAAGATGTTGCTCATGATCAGCTCGCGTCTTAGAATATATCAAAATGTCGTCAATGAAAACGATGATGAACTTATCTAAATAAGGCTTGCAGACCCTATTCATTAAGTCCATAAAAACAGCAGGAGCATTAGTCAAACCGAATGGCATGACTGTGAACTCGTATTGTCCATAACGAGTACGGAACGCTGTCTTTGGAATATCTTCTTCATGCACACGGAGCTGATGATATCCAGATCGAAGATCAATCTTTGAAAAGTATGAAGCACCTTGCAATTGATCGAAGAGATCATCAATGCGAGGTAGGGGATATCGATTTTTGATGGTAAGCTTGTTAAGCTCACGATAATCGATACACATCCTAAAAGATCCATCCTTCTTCTTTACAAAAAGAACGGGAGCACCCCAAGGTGAAAAGCTAGGACGGATAAAACCTTTGTCGGAGAGTTCCTGCAGCTGTTTAGACAACTCTTGCATCTCGGACGGTGCAAGACGATATGGAGCTCTGGCAACGGGACTTGCACCAGGTACGAGATCAATACGGAACTCGACTTGGCGTGCTGGAGGTAGACCAGGTAAGTCTTCAGGGAATACTTCGGAATAATCCCGAACGACAGGAATATCTGAAATAGGCTTACCCTTGCCTTTATCTGCTGTAACATGTGCTAAGAAAGCCACATAGTGCTTTCGCAGATACTTCCGTGCTTTAAAACAAGACATGAGTTTGAGACCACCGGCAGGCTTCTCACCACGAACTTGTAGGATCTCGCCTGTCGACAGCGGTATACGAACAATCTTCTCAGAACATACTATCTCTGCGCGATGCCTAGATAACCAATCCATTCCCACAATAACGTCGAAGCTTCCAAGTTGCATTGGCGTGAGGTCAATAGGAAAAATATGGTCGTTAAGATTCAACTGGCAGTTGCGTATAACAGAATTTAGAACAATGGGTTCACCACTGGCAACCTCTACTGTCAAAGGTTTACCTAGTTTCGTTCTAGACACGCGAAGCATTGTCTCGAAAGACAATGACACGAAACTCTTGTCGGCACCCGAATCAAAAAGAACAGATGCTGGCTGATTATTAATAAAGAACGTACCGTTCACCACTTCGTTGTCTGCTTGTGCTTCTTGTGCATTCATGTTAAAGACTCGACCTCGAGCCTGTGGCTGATTTTGGTTTGCATTCTGGTTCTGGTTGGCTAGCCTTGGACACCGATTTCTGTAGTGGGTCAGATCCCCACAATTATAACAAGCACCTGGTGGGTAGTTTGGTCGTGCAGCCTGACCCTGTTGTTGAGCAACCTGTTGGGCAGGGTTCTGGACTGCGCGGTTCTGAGCAAACCGACAAACATCGGCAAGATGACCCGACTTCCCACAGTTAGTACAGAAACGACACTGATATTGTGGCTGGTGGTGACTGTTGCATCGATTGCACAAAGGTGCACTTCCCGAGTAGGGTTTCTTTGCTGGAGGCTGGTTGGGAGCTGCCTGGTTTGCTTGGGCAGTGACAGCAAAATTTTGGGAAGCCTTACGCTTCTTTGACCTCTTTGAGGAACCAGAGTCCTTTCCCTTCTTGTTCTGATCTTTCTTACTATCCTCCTTGTCAGCCGACTGCTTCTTGCCCTTGTCACCCTTCCTGTGTAGTTTATTCTTTCGGATCTGCGACTCAGTCAACGTCGCCGATAACTCGATTGCCTGACGGAGTGTGGTAGGGTTGCTACCAGTAAGGATATCTTGTACTGAGTCAGGTAGGCCGTCGATGTATCTTTCGATGGCCTTATCGAGTGGGGTAACCATATTCGGGCAAAGAAGACTCAGCTCCTCAAACCTATCTGTATAAGCCCTGTGCTCGCCACTATCTTGCTTCAACACATCAAATTCTTTCTCCAACGCCCGTTGCTTATGACGAGGACAAAACTCCCTCATCATAAGAGCTCTCAGTTGAGCCCATGTCTGAGCTAGAGCAACTTCTGCACCTTGATCTCTCATAACCCCATTCCACCATGTAAGAGCCCTCTTCTGAAACACGCTTGAAGAAAACTCGACTTTGCGATTGTCAGGACACTGCACATGACGGAAAGTGTTCTCGATGCTCTCGAACCACTGAAGAAGCCCAGTTGCTCCTTCAGAACCACTAAACTTGAGTGGCTTAGCCTGGTTAAAATCCTTGTATTTGCATGTACCATTGTTGTTGTTGGCCTGGTTCCATTGAGCAAAGAGATTCGGAAATTGAGCAGCCATCTGCTGCGCAATGATCTCCGCCAGCTCGGCAGTAGCTATCTGGTTGTCGCGTCGAGGAGGCATTCTAGAAGAGAAAAACATGAAATGAAACGAGTGAGATGATTGGATGAAGAGAATGAGATGAAGCAAAAGCAATCAAAAGCAAAGATGGCGGTTATGCATCGCAAAGCAAATAAGCGATGTGAAATGTCTAGTCAAAGTAAATGGGTCAGAATTAGTGTATCGCGAAGACATGCTCGCCTATAAGTGAACACTCACCCCAAGAGTTCCCAGGTAAGAGTGACTGGTCCGATTATGTGGATTTGTACGAACACTCTAGCCTTAGACAGAAAACTCAGGGTACAGGCATTCACCCTTCCAGTTCGCACGTGTTCACACTATTAACCCAACACTTTGACGGGATTTTTGAAAATCCAAAGGGGTTCAAAACCTTATAATAGAGGGTTCAAAACCTAGTAATCAATCATCCTAGAACAGATGATTAATTTTCAAAGCGGATTCGGAACCGAAGTTCCCGTTGTGGTTATCACCTAAGGATAGGTGATGTGCATGTTTTAAACTCTAAACACAAGATAACTTGTGTTAGGGTCCTAGAAAGTTATAGTCTAGGTCAAAGCATTACTAATAACCTAATTCCCTATAACCAATGGCTCTGATACCAACTCTTCTGTCACACCCCGGCCGCGTATAACATGCAACCGCGGCGGAAACGCCGGGGAGTGTCGTGGACAGAATTAATTGTTATACAACCATGGAAATTAAAGTTACATTTTATTTATTGACAAGAGTGTTCCATTGTTTCAAAACAGGAAAATACAAAGTTTATAACATGACTAAACTAGTCTAGCTTCGTTTTTAGGCTCTAAGGCACAGGTCCGCCCTAGAATCATGATCATCGTCCTATGGAATAGCTCCTGAAAACACATGTGAAAGTAGGTACGTCAGCATAAAAATGCCTGTGAGATACATAGGTTTTGTGAAAATGGGATTCATGACTTGAGCTTTAAAGAATGTTTAATAACAGTCAGTCATGAACCTTGTAATTTGTTTTGCTTTTGTAAATCATTCGAAAAACGATAACATCAAACGATATGTATAGATAAGTGCAAGGTTAAACGAATAACCAAGTAAAATGAGTTGAATAAGATAAGTTGTTTGTGAAAATGATGTCTTGTGAAGAATATGTTACTTATGTAAAATGTAATGTGTCTAAACTGAAATGACTTAGACAACGCCACGATATGTAACATTATACAAACATTTATATATAGGAAGTACCAGCGGCGTATCCACCATGTTTGTATCATATTACATATGCCACGTTACTTAAAACATTTACCCAAACCAATCCACCATGTAAATTGTTCATGTGTAAACCAAATGTCAAGTGTTATTGTAAACCATGTCAAATGTTTATGTTCAAATGTAAACCACTAAATGTGTATGTCAATGTCGACGTGTTTGTGTTCAATGTAAATCATGTAATGTGTAATCCCAAAATGTATCATGTATGGTAAGCGAAATGTATCAACTTAAACCATATGCACAAAACAAGTCGTTGAAGTAAAACGTGGTTTAAATCAGCGTTATGTTCTGCGGGAAATGCATGCTCTATTGATATTAACATTTATGTGGTATTGTAAACTATGCATACATCCAAGCCTTGAGACTGCGGCGATAAACCCTTAAACAAATTAAAGGTTTATCTAAGTTATGTATATCGAATTCGGTCATTCCTTCCAGTCCTATCAAACCCAGGACTTCAGGAATGGGAGTTGTCAATTCCTATGGTACCACTACCTACTAACGAACGGCGTGATCAATGTTAATGAATGTATTGTCCCATGTTAAACAAACCAAATGTCATAACAAAATGAAGGCATGTGATGTAAACAATTGTACTAAGTATGCTAAGTAAACATACGAAGCAGAAATGTTCATGTAAATCAATGTGTCCATATGCTGAGTAAACATATGCAACAGAAATGTTTATGTAAATCAATGTGTCCATATGCTGAGTAAACATATGCAACAGAAATGTTTATGTAAATCAATGTGTCCATATGCTGAGTAAACATATGCAACAGAAATGTAATGTAAATCAAATGTACTAAGTACGCACACAATGGGCATACGTAGCATAAAATGTAATGAAATCATGTACTATAATGTACTAATGAGCATAGCAGATATACGATGTGAAAACATGGAAAGCATGAAAGTAACAGATAGGCACATGTGTTTCACCCCAAAACAGTTTGGAAAACAGTAAAAGATGGGGTTCTATGTACTCACCTGAGGTTGCTTTGTTGTTCTTGTGAAATAACTAGGTAATGCGAGAGGTCACGGAATATCAACGGCACCTAATAGGTAGCTATGTTAATATACCGGACCAAATCGGAAGATCGGATAGTACGCGGGTTCGTAAACCAAACGAGTATGGAGACTCGTGTAATATGGTTCAACAAAGCCTACATACTAAAATGAAACTTAACCTAAGTGCTTACGGTCCATCACGACCCGTTTAGGTAGCTTACGCTACCCTAACGCGTCGTTCGCGTAGAACGCGTCTGGAACGCCTAACATCGTGACCACAAGGTATAACCTCGGAAGGTTATAGCTATGGTCACCTAATGTGTTTGGTCAGGTCCTAATGACCGACCAAATGGGTCGGGTTCGAAAGTATAAGCGATGGTTTAGATCGCTTACCTTACGACCCTATATAAGCACTAAACTAAAAGTGACGAGCTAAGCATGTTAGAACATGCTTAACTAAGTTTAGAAACGGGTTTGACATCAAAACACACGGCTTTGATGCCCTCGAGTAGTTTGGTTACAAAATATGCAAGAATGCATATTTTGGCCGAAACTACGACTCGTCACTGAGCCTAGGTAACGTGGTGATCAGTAGGTATGGTCACTATGGACCATAACCATCGTGATCACACTCACGTTATGAAGTTCCATGAACTTCGCATCGACCATAGGCTGGTCAATGCAGAAAGTCAACAAAACGTTGACTTTCGGACTCGAAAAGCGAATAAAAGAGCGAAAGAAGACTTACGGAGGGTCCCCGAGTGCTAATCAAGATCCAATAGCTCAGGTATGAAGCTTAAGCATCAACTTAGAGCATTTAGATCTGATTTGTGGGTTTTTACACAAAAAGGGGGGGGGTATTTATAGGAAAGGTGGAACCGTTAGGATCGTTTTATCGAATAACGTGCTTTGATCTCGTGCGTACACGTGTCCAGGGGTTAGATTCAGTGTATTTGACCCTTGGCCCTTCATTTAGGTGAAAAGGCATCGCCCTTTGATCGAACGAAAGGCCAGATTCTGCATTAAATGCAGAATCTGCTGTCAGACATGTTCACGCGGCCCGCGTGAAAGTGGGTGCAGGTCTTACGCGGGTCGCCTAGCCCCGTCTGATCTGCACCACTTGCAGAATTTACGTATTCAGCCCCTGTTGCGTTTTTAAGCTATTTCCAGCCCCTTTAAGACCTGTAAAGTCACCTTTAAGGCCCTAAAATGATGCCTAAACATTGTGGACATGAAACATGCTAAAAAATGTGTCGGATGTCGGTTCGTTTGGCCGTACGATCGCGATGTTCGCTTAATTACGACGGAATGCGTATAAGCATGAAAGACGATCCAAATGACGCGACGAATGGATTTTTCTCATGCCAAACACTAAGGCATAATATAAGGATGCTTACATAAATTTTTGGATGTCCGGATGTATTTAGAACGTAAGTTATGCGCGAAAGTGCAAACTTGTGCACTTTTTGACACTTTTAGTCCCTGAATGATCCAAAAGTTTGTTTTAGCATACCAAACCCTTCAAAGCCTATTTCTAAGCTATGTAAAGGATATTTATGGTATGTTTAACTTATGGACATGTTCCGGAATGTTCGTTACAGTTCAAATTGGCATACTTTCGCAGTTTGTCAAGTTTAGTCCCTGTAAGTGAATTAAGTTGTTTTTGCTATACCAAAGCCTTCAAAACTTATTTCTAAGTTATGTAAAGGTTATTTAAGGTATGTTGAGTATATGTTGATGCTCCGGAGTATTTGTCGCATTAAACTGAGTACGTTTACGCACCAGTTTGCGTATAATGCTCCAGAAAGCGATGTAGAGTTTGGAATTGAATAAAAGTCAAAACACGAAAAATGTAAAACACAATGAAACAAACATTGGGATCAAATAACATTATTTTATTGATAATTGAACTGTTCATGATGATTACAAGCACAAATGTTACAACTATATAAGGAAAAAGCAAGAAAAAGAATGAAAGAAGGCTCACAATAGTCCTTGCTGTCTTTTCTACAAAGAAGACAAGTCCCAAATGCTTGAGAGAGAGCTCCAAAGCAGATGTGAAGAGAGGAAATGAGGAATGAGCAAATGAAACAATGAAAGTGTTGGCTATTTATACTTGAGGGAAGTTCATAGGATCACAACAAGTGTTTTGTTTAGCCATTAAGGAATAAATCTCATCCATACAAGTGTTAGGAGCAGGTGCAAAGCCTTGGAGAACACTTAAACTTGCTCAACACACCAAGAATTTACCAAAACAGCCCCTGAATTTGCAAACAGATGCTGAAAACACACTTTCTGCCCAGATGAGGCGCTCACGTAGCGCTAGGGCATAGGCCTTAGGGCTCGCGCTACGCTAGCATGTATCAGGTTCAGCAAAGTTTCAAAATTGGCAGAAATGGTCCCTGCACGTGTTTAAAGCCTTTTTCGATGCGTTTAAACCCCGTTAACCTCATTTCAAGGCTCTAAAATGAAGTTAAAGCATAGGGGACTCAAAACATGCTCAAAAATATCTCGGATGTCGGTTCGTTTGGTCGTACGGTCACGTTGTTCGGTTATTTACGACGAAACTCGAACGGACGCGAAAACGATCCAAATTAAGCGACGAATGGAATTTTTTTGCATGGCGATCACTAAAACAAAAATATTTTAGTGTGTGCAAAAATTTTGGATGTCCAGATGTGTCCAGAACGTAAGATATGGGTGAAAATGCAAACTTACGCCGTTTTTGACACTTTTAGTCCCTGTAAGATCATATAAGCATGTTTTCACACACCGAACCTATCAAAGCTTATTTCTAAGCCATGTTTAGGTTATATATGGTATGTTTAACTTATGATCAAGTTCCGGACTATACGTTGCCTTACGAAACGGCAGACTTTTGCAAGTTGACGCAAATAGTCCCTGTAAGCGAATAAACTTGATATCGGCATAC
The DNA here is from genome assembly GCF_002127325.2 of Helianthus annuus. Taxonomy (NCBI): domain Eukaryota; kingdom Viridiplantae; phylum Streptophyta; class Magnoliopsida; order Asterales; family Asteraceae; genus Helianthus; species Helianthus annuus. The sequence goes on from NC_035437.2 coordinate 84,863,881, forward strand.
CAAACCATCCAAAACTTATTTCTAAGTTATGTAAAGGTTATTTAAGGTATGTTAAGCCTATGTCACTATTCCGGAGTGTTTGTTGCATTAAACTGGTTATATTTACGCATCAGATCGTGTATAACCTTCCAGAAAGCGACTTAAAGCCCGAAATCGAACAAGAATTGATATGTGCAATGATACACATATTTTCACAATTCCCAAGTATGAAATACAAAATTTCATTGGTTTGGCATTTGTTTGACGGTCACAGTGACACAGGTGTCACAGTCTCCCCTACTTTAGGAAATTTCGTCCCGAAGTTTATTCGTAGGAGTCTGTCTGTGACTTTGTGTCAAATAACCACTAGAGATATGCAAAGCATAATCCTATCATTTCCTTAACAGACATTCTTCAAAAACGAAAATGAACAGACGGAGTCATTTTCAACAGATGTTTCCTCAGAAACGGAAATGAAAGGGATAATCAGACGGATATTCATTTCCTTCAACGGATATTCTTCAGAAGCGAAAATGAATGGATGATCCATTTTCAACAGATGCTTCCTCAGATTCAGAAATGAAAAGGATATTCAAACGGATATTCATTTCCTTCAACGGATATTCTTCAGAAGCGAAAATGAATGGATGATCCATTTTCCTCAACGGATTCTTCATCAGAACGGAAATGAAGGATTAAACAAACGGATATTCATTTCCATCAACGTATATTCTTCAGAAGCGAAAATGAATGGATGATCCATTTTCTTCAACGGATTCTTCATCAGAACGGAAATGAAGGATTAAACAAACGGATATTCATTTCCATCAACGGATATTCTTTCAGAAGTGAAAAATGAATAGCTAGTTCATTTTTCTCAACGGTTGCTTCTTCAGAATTGGAAATGAACAGGGTTTACTCAAGGCACATGACAAAACTCGATGTGGTTTCCGTGCACTAAATTCCATAATTATGTAGGCCTCCATAATTACGTAATTCCTTGCACAGTCCGCACAGTTTGTTTTGTGATGTGAAAGGGATTGAATTGAACAATCTTGAGACATCATTGATTGGGTTAACATATAAACACATAGGTACGTAAATGTTTCTCTTGGATTGTTATTATCTTGTTATTGATTAACTTGACGTCGATTTAAACATGGGTATTCAAGGTATACCAGGAACCCAATCGATGGACCTCAACGTCCTGAAGCATCTTATCTGAAAAGATAGAATGATCCTCCAAAAATCGACTTTTGATTACTAGGGATCACTACATTCGAATTAATGTATACAACAATTGAGGACTTACGGAAATACCCTTAGGTATCCTATCAAGGATTGGGTATTCGTCCAGAGTTGTAACTTGTGTCTTGTACTTCGTTTCCTAGGAGGAAACGGGTACTTAGGATTTTCGTGGAAGACGCAAGAGATCATGAAATGGAAAAATTTGGGGGTAGGTCTGTTCTTCAAGGAATGCGACTCCTTGATTATCGGTGTTGTAGGGGATATGTTGTTTATACATGCAATCATTACAATATATTGCGATGTAAAATAAAAAGCTTTATTTATAAACAACAACTGTTTCTTAGACCTTGACAACAAAAGAAAATAATACAAAAAGCTTGATTATTTCCAAACAGTGTTGTCTTTCCGTCGGTCAGATGCTCATCCCTGCGCTGGATTTGCATTAGTAAGTCTTGGGCAATTTCTTCGGAAATGGCCCATCTCGCCACAGTTGAAGCAAGAACCTGGTGGAAAACGACCCTGAGCAGGATTGTTGCCAGCTTGATTTGGTACAGTTGCAGCTGGGCAAACTCTTGCTGTATGACCTATGAGTCCACAAACTTGGCATGTGCGGCACTTCACACCAGCATGATGATGTAGGCTACATTGGTTGCACAAAGGCGCAGTTCCGTTGTAGGGCTTCCTAGCAGGGGGTTGAGCTGGTTGGTTGGGAATGGCTTGATCATTGTGAGCAACCACAGCGAAGTTCTGAGAAGCCTTTCGCTTCTTTGACTTCTTGGAGGATTCAGTCTGTTCATCCCTTGGTTTCGGTTCCTCAACCGGTTTCTTGTCACTTTTTCGGAAAAGTTTACCTTTCCTGATCTGAGATTCAGTCAAGGTAGCGGATAGCTCAATGGCCTGTCTAACTGTAGTGGGATTACTACCAGTCACAATGTCCTGTACTGAGTCAGGGAGACCATCAATGTACTTTTCGATTGCCTTATCCAAAGGCGTGACCATGTTTGGGCATAACAGACTTAATTCCTCATAACGGTCCGTGTAGGCTCGATGCTCACCGCTCTCTTGCTTAAGATCGTCAAATTCCCTTTCCAAGACCCTGATCTCATGACGAGGACAGAACTCCTTCATCATCAGAGCTCGAAGCTCTTCCCACGTTTGAGCCAGTGCCACATCGGCACCCCTATCTCTCACCACACCGTTCCACCACGTCAAAGCTCGTTTCTCAAAGACACTAGATGTGAAATCTACCTTTCGCTCGTTTGGACATTGAACATGTCTGAAGGTGCTTTCTAAACTCTCAAACCATTGCAAAAGTGCAGTCGCTCCTTGAGTCCCAGAAAACTTTGTTGGCTTAGCTGAGTTGAACGTCTTAAAGGTGCACTGAACATTGTTATTGTTATTGTTTGCCTGATTTATCTGGGTGATAAGGTTCGGGAGCACAGCAGCGAATTGCTGAGCGATTAAGGCTGCCAAAGCGGCATCCTGAGCTTGATCACGTCGAGGAGGCATATTCTAAAAGGGTAAAGAAACATGAGGGAAAATGAGTGAGATGTCATTGGATAGTCAAAACTGGATGTTGAGAATATCGACAAGGCATAATGATTGTGATCATTTGTTCGTTACTTAAAACAAACAAACAACACTGAGACAAATCAAAGTAAATAGGTCAATATAATGTATCACCGAAGACATGCTCGCCTATAAGTGAACACTCACCCCAAGAGTTCCCAGGTAAGAGTGACTGGTCCGATACTGCGGATTTGTACGAACACTCTAGCCTTAGACAGAAAACTCAGGGTACAGGCATTCACTCTTCCAGTTCGCACGTGTTCACATTATTTAGACCCACACTTTGACGAGATTTTGAAAACTCAAAAGGCACAAAGCCAAGGATAAATCAAACCGGAAGGGTTCAAAACCATATAACAGAGGGTTCAAAACCTTATAACAGAAGGTTCAAAACCTAGTAATCAATCATCCAAGAACAGATGATTAATTTTCAAAGCGGATTCGTTATTATGTTCTTGTTGTGGTTATCACCTAAGGATAGGTGACGGTATTGTTTTACGACTAAACGCAAGTAAACTCGCGTTAGGGTCCTAGGAAGGTTATAGTCTAGGTCAAAGCATTACTAATAACCTAATTCCCTATAACCATTGGCTCTGATACCAACTTTTCTGTCACACCCCGACCACGTAAAACAACAAAACGTGGCGGAAACGTCGGGGAGTGTTGTAACTGAATCATTGTTTCACAACCTTGGAATAAATAGTTTCGTTTTTATTGAATTATTGAACTAAATGTTTTGATACAAATTAGATAAATACAACTATTATCTTCCAAGTTTTAAAGTCGCTAAGGCCTTGTCCATTCCTATGTGAGAATACACCAATATCATCAATCAAGCATCATCAACTATTGTACCTGAAACACATGTGAAAATAGGTACGTCAGCATAAAAATGCCGGCGAGTACATAGGTTTTGTATGAGTTTCAGATTCATGGCTCGTTTTACATATTGCAATACTTATTTAAAACCCTTGTTTTGAAAAGTATAGTATTGCGACACAAATAACCAACTCAAATCAAATTGGTTATAATTTATAAAAAAATCTCGTAGCCATGATTTTTAACCCCAAAACATTTGTTTAATTAAATCCAGATTTGTAAATCGTTTATGGAATAAAACTCGAATAGTATAATATATTGTTGGAAAACCTTGTATTACAACTTTGTTTTGTTTACCATTGCCCAAGTGATCTAGATAACGCAACGATATATAATGTATTAAAAGCACTTATATATAGGAAGTACCAGCGGCGTATCCACCATGCTTTTAACACATTATACCCGCCCCGTTACCTAATCACTTCCCTAACCCAACGGTTCAAATAGGTTTCAACGGTTCATGTCAATCAACGGTTTCAAACGGTTCACATAGTCAAGTAGTTACCAATGGTTCATATAATCAAGTAGTCACTAACGGTTCATATAGCCAAGTAGTCACAACGGTTCACATAGTCCAACGGTTCATCTAGTCAACGGTTACAAACGGTTCACATGATCAAATGGTTACAACGGTTCAAATGATCATATGATTACAACGGTTCAAAATATAAAACAATGTGTCCATATGCTGGATGAGCATATGCGACAAATTGTAGTACATGGAAATCAATGTGCTAGCATGTTAAGTGAACATACATAGCAAAACATAATGAAATCGTGTACTAATAGTGTACTATTGAACATAGTAAGTATATGATATAAAAACACGGGAAACATGAAAGTATCAAGTAGGCACATGTGTTCCACCCCAAAACAGTTTGAAAACAGTAAAAGAGGGGACTATGTACTCACCTGAGGGTGCTTAGAAGTCTTGAACAACAACCAAGCAAAGCTAGAGTGATCAGGGAATCAAACGGCACCCTATATAGGTAACTATGTAAATAACCGGACCTAAATCGGGAGATAGGATAGAATGAGGTTCTATAAATCAAATGAGTAATTGAACTCACATGGTATGATTTAATAGACCCTACATTCTGATTGAAAGGCCTACCTAAGTGCTCTTGACCCGTTTCGACACATTATGGTAACATAAGCTACTATAAGGCGTCGTTAGCGTAAAACTATGTTCGGATGGTTAACTATGTGCTATGCCAAGTCTTACATGCCCAATTATCCCTAAACATGTTACTAAATCAGATTACTTGTCAAAAATATGTTCACATAGGCAAAATACGGATTTTAGCTTCAAAAGGGCATTTTGGTCATTTCCTATGGGCATACAAGCTAACTAGCAAATGACTAACCAATCCTATGTGATCATAAGGTATAACCTCAGTGGTTATTCCCTATGCAACTATGATCACTAACTAAGCTTGGTCGGATCCTAAAGATCGACCAAACGGGTCGGGTTCGAAAGGCTAAGCGGTGGTTTAGACCGCTTACCTCACGACCCTAAACAAGCACAAACTAATAGTGTCGTGTTAGACATGTCAAAACATGTCTAACCTACTGATTTGGTATCAAAACAAAGTGTTTTGATACCCTAAAATAGTTCCGAGGCAAAATGCGTGCTAAAACGCATTTTGACCGAAACTTTGACTCGACACTACAACTAGCTAACGTGGTAATCAGCAGCTATAACCGCGAAGGATTATAACTATCGTGATTACAATCACGTTTCAAAGTTCAATTGAACTTTGACTTGACCAATTGATGGTCAAAACCGAAAGTCAAACTGTTGGCCAAACTGTTTGACTTTCTGCACTATATAAGGAAAAAGCAAGAAAAAGAATGAAAGAAGGCTCACAATAGTCCTTGCTATCTTTTCTACAAAGAAGACAAGTCCCAAATGCTTGAGAGAGAGCTCCAAAGCAGATGTGAAGAGAGGAAATGAGGAATGAGCAAATGAAACAATGAAAGTGTTGGCTATTTATACTTGAGGGAAGTTCATAGGATCACAACAAGTGTTTTGTTTAGCCATTAAGGAATAAATCTCATCCATACAAGTGTTAGGAGCAGGTGCAAAGCCTTGGAGAACACTTAAACTTGCTCAACACACCAAGAATTTACCAAAACAGCCCCTGAATTTGCAAACAGATGCTGAAAACACACTTTCTGCCCAGATGAGGCGCTCGCGTAGCGCTAGGGCATAGGCCTTAGGGCTCGCGCTACGCTAGCATGTATCAGGTTCAGCAAAGTTTCAAAATTGGCAGAAATGGTCCCTGCACGTGTTTAAAGCCTTTTTCGATGCGTTTAAACCCCGTTAACCTCATTTCAAGGCTCTAAAATGAAGTTAAAGCATAGGGGACTCAAAACATGCTCAAAAATATCTCGGATGTCGGTTCGTTTGGTCGTACGGTCACGTTGTTCGGTTATTTACGACGAAACTCGAACGGACGCGAAAACGATCCAAATTAAGCGACGAATGGAATTTTTTTGCATGGCGATCACTAAAACAAAAATATTTTAGTGTGTGCAAAAATTTTGGATGTCCAGATGTGTCCAGAACGTAAGATATGCGTGAAAATGCAAACTTACGCCGTTTTTGACACTTTTATTCCCTGTAAGATCATATAAGCATGTTTTCACACACCGAACCTATCAAAGCTTATTTCTAAGCCATGTTTAGGTTATATATGGTATGTTTAACTTATGATCAAGTTCCGGACTATACGTTGCCTTACGAAACGGCAGACTTTTGCAAGTTGACGCAAATAGTCCCTGTAAGCGAATAAACTTGATTTCGGCATACCAAACCATCCAAAACTTATTTCTAAGTTATGTAAAGGTTATTTAAGGTATGTTAAGCCTATGTCACTATTCCGGAGTGTTTGTTGCATTAAACTGGTTATATTTACGCATCAGATCGTGTATAACCTTCCAGAAAGCGACTTAAAGCCCGAAATCGAACAAGAATTGATATGTGCAATGATACACATATTTTCACAATTCCCAAGTATGAAATACAAAATTTCATTGGTTTGGCATTTGTTTGACGGTCACAGTGACACAGGTGTCACAATTATAGAGTACAACGGTTCAAAATGTAGTATACTGTGTTCATATGCTGGATGAGCATATGCAACAGATATGCAATGTGAAACAATGTACTACGTATGCGCACAATGGGCGTACGTAGCATGAAATGTATTGTAGAGTACAACGGTTCAAAATGTAGTATACTGTGTTCATATGCTGGATGAGCATATGCAACAGATATGAAATGTGAAACAATGTACTACGTATGCACACAATGGGCGTACGTAGCATGAAATGTGATGTAAAGCAATGTACTAAGTACGCACACAATGGGCATACATAGCATAAACACAAGAAATCATGTACTATATATGTACTATCGAACATAGCAGTATATGATGTGAAAACCGGAAAGCATGAAAGTAGCAAGTAGGCACATGTGTTTCACCCCAAAACAGTTTGGAAAACAGTAAAAGAGGGGTTCAATGTACTCACCTGAGATTGCTTTGAATTCCTTGTATAATAACCAGATAGTGCTAGAGGTCACGGGATATCAAACGGCACCTAATAGGTAGCTATATTAATATACCGGACCAAAATCGGAGGGTCGGATAGTATGCGGGTTCGTAAACCAAACGAGTATGGAGACTCATGTAATATGGTTTTACAAAGCCTACATACTAAAATGAAACCTAACCTAGGTGCTTACGCCCCATCATGACCCGTTTAGGTAGCTTAGGCTACCCTAACGCGTCGTTCGCGTAGAACGCGTCTGGAACGCCTAACATCGTGACCACAAGGTATAACCTCGGAAGGTTATAGCTATGGTCACCTAATGTGTTTGGTCGGATCCTAAAGATCGACCAAATAGGTCGGGTTCGAAAGTATAAGCGATGGTTTAGATTGTCACACCCCCGAAATCCACACGCGGAGTACCACCGCTTGGGAGCGTGACTGACCAGGATCAAGCCACCAATCATACAGAACAATACATATAATAAAAGTAATTGTCATTTAAACCAAACCAATTCTATATGAAAGGTGTCCCAAACCGTAAGAAAGTTATCATTGTTTAGCGGAAGCGTATAATCAAACCCAACATAATTAAGTACAAAACGTCATAAGTGTTTAATAAGATAATCACGATCCAAGCCCACAACGACCTGCTCCTCCCTGTGCAAGCTCCGTATACCTAACGACCTGCAAGGCATGTAACAGAGGATCAACAACTAGTTGAGCGAGTTCACAGAAAGTAAATGCGTAATAGTAAGTTCGTTTGTATCAGGTGGCTCTACTGGGCCGTTAGTACGTTCTATTGGTGGGGGCTTCCCATGTTGTATAACCACTAGACTATTCGTAACTATAAGTATCCTTCACAACCGAGGATGGTGATCAGTATAAGTATCCTGCACATCCGAGGATAGTGATCAGTATAAGTATCCTTCACAACCGAGGATAGTGATCAGTATAAGTATCCTGCACATCCGAGGATAGTGATCGGTATAAGTATCCTTCACATCCGAGGATAGTGATCAGTATAAGTATCCTGCACATCCGAGGATAGTGATCGGTATAAGTATCCTTCACATCCGAGGATAGTGATCAGTATAAGTATCCTTCACAACCGAGGATAGTGATCAGTATAAGTATCCTTCACATCCGAGGATAGTGATCAGTATAAGTATCCTTCACAACCGAGGATAGTAATATGGTAGTCTAGTCATAGTATCAGTAGTGTATCTATTCAACCTTATCCTTTCAATCCCATTCCCAACACCCCGGGAATCCCATGCCTTGGTAAGAGTGTGAACTCACCTTGGTTTGCTCGGTATGTTATTGCTTCTAGGGTTTATGAATCTCTAAGTCCGTTACACACGACCTAGGATATATTGCACATGATTCGATGTAAGTGTTTGAAATCAATTATCAATTAGGGTTTACAAATCTTGGCGTTCAATCAACTGTGTGTGATAATCGATTACATACTCATCTAACATGGATTGCACATAAACACAGTAATATACCACAATTACAGCAACATAGGCATCATATCATGCAGAACAGAACATAGTACATGCTGTTATTGTATCACACAGTACACAGATGGTAAAACTTAAATGTTAACACATTCAGGCAAGGTTCAACAAAGAAAGTCGGACTACATACCCATTCAATAACCTCGGGCCATTAACCATTAAACAAACTCGGTCCATTTAACCAATCAACAAACTCGGACCATTAACCATTAAACAAACTCGGTCCATTTAACATTATTAAATTCGGACCATTACCCATTCAACAAAACTCGGTCCATTTACATCATTAAACTCGGACCATTATTAATCCATTAAACTCGGACCATATGTAAACATTATACTCGGACCATATGTAAACATTATATTCGGACCATATGTAATCCATTAAACTCGGACCATATGTGATCCATTAAACTCGGACCATATGTGATCCATTAAACTCGGTCCAAAGGCAACCCATTAAACCCGGTCCAAACAATCAACATTAAACTCGGACCACACAATCACATTAAACTCGGTCCAAAGGATATCCATTAAACTCGGTCATAAGGTACCTCGGACATTCACGAATTATCATACAAACTCGGGCATATAAAAAAACCATTAAACTCAGACTATCAAATCATGAATAAACTCAGATAAACAATTTCTCCTACGGTCATTGGGATCATAACAGTTACGTTTTGCTATCATTTGAACAGGAAACCCTAAATTCATACGTCTGCAATACACTGATCAAAGCAATGACCACCATGTCTACATCTTACGCGTCACAATCATCAAGCAATTGATTATCTGACTAATCATCTTCATAACACAACAATCAACATCAATCAAAAACACAGAAGCATCATGTGAAGACTAGGGTTTGTACGCATTACAAGAATTAAGCATTGCTAACAATCAAACGATTAATAACAAATGATAACACAATTACCTTGGATGATTCTAGAGAAATAGAGAAATCGAAAGTGATGATTATCTTGCCAATGATGATGGTGATGATGATTGCTAGAGAAATGAGTGTACGTGCTTTGGTTTTTTTTTGTGAAAAGTGATTAGTGAAGTTGAGATTAGGGTTAAGTATTTAGGATTTCACTAATTACCATTTACATCCCTAAGTATTATATTTTTCACATGCACACCATCTCATAACCATTTCCTAATTTTACCACCAAGTTCATATATTTACCAATTTCACAAATAACAAACAACTATGCACAATCCAATAATCAAAACATATATAATCCCATGGAAATCAATTGTGCAAATACACGACTAATCAATACATGAACATGCAATAAATACGAAATAGAATCTTGGTAATTCGAGTTGTCACATTATCCCCAACTTAAAAGAAATTTCGTCCCGAAATTTGGTACGCACTCACTGAGGAAGCTAGGTAAGTTACATCGTTCACTGGTTTTCCTGGGGTGTCACATCATCCCCCCGTTGATTTGGAATTTCGTCCCGAAATTCAGTAGTAGTAGTTTCAGCCTCAGTAGTGGGTGCATTGGTTTCGAATAACTGGGGGTACTTTTCTTTCATCTGGTCTTCGCGTTCCCAGGTGTACTCTGGGCCACGTTGGGAGTTCCAACGAACTCGAACAAGAGGGATTCTCTTGTGTTTGAGGACCTTAACATCCCGGTCCGTGATTTCAACTGGTTCCTCGACGAACTGCAACCGCTCGTCGATAGTGAGTTCCTTAAAAGGAACTATGAGGGTCTCATCTGACAGGCACTTCTTCAGATTCGACACGTGAAATACATTGTGAACTGCACCGAGTTCAGCTGGTAGGTTCAGTCTGTAGGCTACTTTGCCTATTCTTTCAGTGATTTCCGAACAGTCCAACATACCGTGGATTGAGTTTGCCTCGTTTACCAAATCGAACCACACCCTTCCAGGGTGAGACTTTTAATAAAACCCGGTCCCCGACCTGAAATTCCAATGGTCTCTTACGCTTATCCGCGTAGGCTTTCTGACGGTCGCGAGCTGCCGCCATGCGTTGTCGTATCTGCGCAATCTTTTCTGTGGCGTCCACTACAATCTCTGGACCCGTAATCTGACTATCCCCCACCTCTGCCCAACAGAGAGGTGACCGGCATTTACGTCCGTACAATGCCTCGAATGGAGCGGCTTGAATGCTGGTGTGGTAACTGTTATTGTACGAAAACTCCACTGAAGGGGGTTTGCTTTTCCCAGCTGTTGCCGAAATCGATAACACACGCCCAAAGCATGTCTTCTAGAGTCTGAATAGTGTGCTCAGACTGCCCATCCGTCTGAGGATGATGCGCTGTGCTCATGTCTAATCGTGAGCCGAAAGATTTGTGCATCGCCTGCCGTAGCTCTGACGTGAATCGTGCATCCCGATCCGAAATGATGGAGGTGGGCACCCCGTGCCTCGAAACAACTCCTTTAAGATAGATGTCTGCGAGAGTGGAGAACCTATCCGTTTCCTTTATAGCCAGGAAGTGTGCAGACTTGGTGAGTCGATCCACGATCACCCATATGGTATCATTTCCACGCTGAGATCTAGGTAGGCCTGTAACGAAATCCATGGAAATTTCTTCCCATTTCCATTGCGGTATCTTGGGTGGCTGAAGTAGGCCTGAGGGTTTCTGGTACTCTGTCTTGACTCTCGCACAAGTCAAACATTTGCCGACGTAAGTTGCAATGTGGGCCTTCATGCTAGGCCACCAATATGTAGTTCTGATATCGTGGTACATTTTATCCGACCCTGGATGTACCGAATAGCGAGACTTGTGTGCTTCGTCCATCACAAGTTCTCGTAAACCGCCATAAAGTGGGACCCAAATACGCCCCGTTATATAGTAGGCGCCGTCTTCCTTTTCTTCCATTCGTTGCCTTGAACCGCGTAAGGCTTCGGCCATGACGTTTTCGGGTTTCAATGCTTCTATCTGAGCAGCTCGTATCTGTGTAGGAAGACTGGACTGAATAGTAAGTTGTAGCGCTCGCACGCGCTTAGGTAGGGTGTCCTTTCGACTGAGGGCGTCAGCCACAACATTGGCCTTGCCTGGATGATACTTGATGGCGCATTCGTAGTCGTTCAGTAGTTCAACCCATCTCCGTTGACGCATGTTCAAATCCTTTTGCTTAAGGATATGCTCGAGCCTCCTGTGATCGGTGTAAATCGTGCACCTGGTACCGTACAGGTAGTGCCGCCATATCTTAAGCGCGAAAACAACAGCTCCCAGCTCTAAATCGTGCGTCGAGTAGTTCCGTTCATGAATCTTGAGTCGTCGCGAAGCGTAGGCAATAATTTATCACGCTGCATCAATACACAACCAAGCCCCTGTATCGATGCGTCACACAAGACCACGAAATCGTCGGTGCCCTCTGGCAATGAGAGAATAGGTGCGCTGCAAAGCCTATCTTTTAGGTACTGGAAAGCAGTTTCCTGCGTGTTGCCCCATCGGTAGGCGACACCCTTCTGTGTCAGTAGTGTAAGCGGCTGAGCGACTTTCGAGAAATCCTTGATAAATCGTCTGTAGTAACCCGCCAAACCCAAGAATTGGCGTATTTCCGTTGGTGTACGCGGTGCAGACCAGTTCCTGATCGAACATTGTCTAGATAGGGTTCTGAATGCTGTCTTGGAGACGTCCTCATCCTGGACTCTCAACTGATAATAACCAGACCTTAGATTAACCTTGGAGTAGTAACTCGACCTTTGCAACTGGTCGAATAAGTCATCAATGCGTGAAAGAGGATAACGGTTCTTCACTTTGACCTTGTTCAGTTCACGGTAATCAATTTCACATCCTGAAGGTGCCATCCTTCTTTTTCACCGGTAATTGGTATCTAATAGTTCTTGTAGCTCCCCAAGGCGAAGAGATAGGTCGGATAAATCCCTTATCCAAGATTCCTGGTAGCTGCGTCGATAGTTCTTCCGATTCTGGTGGAGCTAAGCGATACGGTGCTCGAGCTATGGGTGCTGCTCCTGGAGCGAGCTCGATTTGAAATTCGTCCTGATGATGCGGCGGTAGACCAGGTAAATCCTTGCGAGACACCTGAGGAAAGTCGCGTACAACTGAATGGTCTTCCAACTTCTTTTCTTTCGCTGATGTGTCAGTAACGAGAGCCAAAATTTGCGGTGTGGCCCTTCCGCAAACATTTCTGAGCCTTCAAGAAAGAGATGGTGCCAACCACAGCACCACTCTTGTCGCCTTGAACTTCAAGATGTCCTTGACCCGAACGAGGAATGCGAACACCCTTTTCTTTGCATAGGATTTCTGCTTGCTGTTGCTGCTGGCGATTCCGATTTGCGGGCCGTGGGCTCCTTAATCCTTAGCTTCATAGCCCATTTTGAGACACCTCTGGCAACGTCCCCCGTTGCACTAACCACCGTGGTGTCCGTTGCATTAGTTACACATTGGGTGAATTCCCCGATATCCACCCTGCCCCTGACCACCAGAAGTTGGCTGACTCGGCTCTGGTGATCACTATTCTTGCGCTGCTGCTGTGCTTGAGACTGAATGGTAGCTGAACCCTTGCTGGAATACCCATCCCATTTCCGCTTGTTGTCACTAGGAGTAGCGGGAGTAGCAGAAGTGATAGCGGTAGTAATAGTGCTGATACAACTAGGCAGCCTGCTCTGTTCCACTGCCTGATCCGCGAGGCGATGAGCAAGACGCTGAATGCCTTGGATATTGTCGAGGTTAGCCGATGTAGCATGGCTCTGAATCTCAGAGGCTAGACCCTTGAGGTACAATTCGATACGCTTGCTTGGAGGGTCCATCATGGTTGGACACAAGATGGCCGGTTCGTTCGACCGTTTCGTATAAGCATCAATTTCTGACCCCGTCATTTTCAAATGGTAAAGCTCCACTTCCAACTTGTGGATGTCATCACGCGTGCAATATTCCCTTTTAATGCGTTCTTTAAAATCGTTCCAAGGGGTGGCGTTAGCAGCTGCCAACCCTAGTATCTGTATTTGCGCGTCCCACCAGGCTAACGTGATTCCTTCCAAAGTACCAGTGGCGTACTTGACCCTGCGAGCCTCAGGGTGTTCACACATGAAGTTCTTGAATGTGCCACTGTATGTGCTTGGACGACAGTCCATGAAGTTCTGGAATGTGCAGACAGGTTGATGTGCGTTCTGACCCGTTGCGCAAGAAAGATAGGTCACGGTTAAGCGCGAGAGTTGGGTCACGAGAGTAGGATCTAACGTCCTAGGATAAGTTTGGAGTAGCAGGTTATACCTCCTGCTGGTGCGGCTGAAAGCGCCGCAGCGACTTGTTCGTTAATGAGAGCCGTCAACTGGCTTGAGTCATGTCAACACGTCCAGACATGATCGAACAGTAAAGGTAGCATAAGTATGAATGGTTCGCGAGTAGAGCGATGACAGAAAAGTGTAGGCACATAGGTGTTCTCAAGCAGTATAAAGTAGTGAGTAAAGTAATGTAAGCATACTACGAGAAAAGTTCTATGCAAATTCTAGCATGTAGGCAATAAACATAAACCTTATTACCTAGGATGTTGAGTCTTGCACGTGGAGCGAAGCGTCGTTGTGGATCGTTGAGAGCACTGTTCTGGTTATAGTCTGGTTTTAATAAAAACGTTTTCCCATATTAAAACCAAGTTCTCTATAACCAATGGCTCTGATACCAATCTGTCACACCCCCGAAATCCACACGCGGAGTACCACCGCTTGGGAGCGTGACTGACCAGGATCAAGCCACCAATCATACAGAACAATACATATAATAAAAGTAATTGTCATTTAAACCAAACCAATTCTATATGAAAGGTGTCCCAAACCGTAAGAAAGTTATCATTGTTTAGCGGAAGCGTATAATCAAACCAAACATAATTAAGTACAAAACGTCATAAGTGTTTAATAAGATAATCACGATCCAAGCCCACAACGACCTGCTCCTCCCTGTGCAAGCTCCGTATACCTAACGACCTGCAAGGCATGTAACAGAGGATCAACAACTAGTTGAGCGAGTTCACAGAAAGTAAATGCGTAATAGTAAGTTCGTTTGTATCAGGTGGCTCTACTGGGCCGTTAGTACGTTCTATTGGTGGGGGCTTCCCATGTTGTATAACCACTAGACTATTCGTAACTATAAGTATCCTTCACAACCGAGGATGGTGATCAGTATAAGTATCCTGCACATCCGAGGATAGTGATCAGTATAAGTATCCTTCACAACCGAGGATAGTGATCAGTATAAGTATCCTGCACATCCGAGGATAGTGATCGGTATAAGTATCCTTCACATCCGAGGATAGTGATCAGTATAAGTATCCTTCACATCCGAGGATAGTGATCGGTATAAGTATCCTTCACATCCGAGGATAGTGATCAGTATAAGTATCCTTCACAACCGAGGATAGTGATCAGTATAAGTATCCTTCACATCCGAGGATAGTGATCAGTATAAGTATCCTTCACAACCGAGGATAGTAATATGGTAGTCTAGTCATAGTATCAGTAGTGTATCTATTCAACCTTATCCTTTCAATCCCATTCCCAACACCCCGGGAATCCCATGCCTTGGTAAGAGTGTGAACTCACCTTGGTTTGCTCGGTATGTTATTGCTTCTAGGGTTTATGAATCTCTAAGTCCGTTACACACGACCTAGGATATATTGCACATGATTCGATGTAAGTGTTTGAAATCAATTATCAATTAGGGTTTACAAATCTTGGCGTTCAATCAACTGTGTGTGATAATCGATTACATACTCATCTAACATGGATTGCACATAAACACAGTAATATACCACAATTACAGCAACATAGGCATCATATCATGCAGAACAGAACATAGTACATGCTGTTATTGTATCACACAGTACACAGATGGTAAAACTCAAATGTTAATACATTCAGGCAAGGTTCAACAAAGAAAGTCGGACTACATACCCATTCAATAACCTCGGGCCATTAACCATTAAACAAACTCGGTCCATTTAACCAATCAACAAACTCGGACCATTAACCATTAAACAAACTCGGTCCATTTAACATTATTAAATTCGGACCATTACCCATTCAACAAAACTCGGTCCATTTACATCGTTAAACTCGGACCATTATTAATCCATTAAACTCGGACCATATGTAAACATTATACTCGGACCATATGTAAACATTATATTCGGACCATATGTAATCCATTAAACTCGGACCATATGTGATCCATTAAACTCGGACCATATGTGATCCATTAAACTCGGTCCAAAGGCAACCCATTAAACCCGGTCCAAACAATCAACATTAAACTCGGACCACACAATCACATTAAACTCGGTCCAAAGGATATCCATTAAACTCGGTCATAAGGTACCTCGGACATTCACGAATTATCATACAAACTCGGGCATATAAAAAAACCATTAAACTCAGACTATCAAATCATGAATAAACTCAGATAAACAATTTTTCCTACGGTCATTGGGATCATAACAGTTACGTTTTGCTATCATTTGAACAGGAAACCCTAAATTCATACGTCTGCAATACACTGATCAAAGCAATGACCACCATGTCTACATCTTACGCGTCACAATCATCAAGCAATTGATTATCTGACTAATCATCTTCAGAAACACAACAATCAACATCAATCAAAAACACAGAAGCATCATGTGAAGACTAGGGTTTGTACGCATTACAAGAATTAAGCATTGCTAACAATCAAACGATTAATAACAAATGATAACACAATTACCTTGGATGATTCTAGAGAAATAGAGAAATCGAAAGTGATGATTATCTTGCCAATGATGATGGTGATGATGATTGCTAGAGAAATGAGTGTACGTGCTTTGGTTTTTTTTGTGAAAAGTGATTAGTGAAGTTGAGATTAGGGTTAAGTATTTAGGATTTCACTAATTACCATTTACATCCCTAAGTATTATATTTTTCACATGCACACCATCTCATAACCATTTCCTAATTTTACCACCAAGTTCATATATTTACCAATTTCACAAATAACAAACAACTATGCACAATCCAATAATCAAAACATATATAATCCCATGGAAATCAATTGTGCAAATACACGACTAATCAATACATGAACATGCAATAAATACGAAATAGAATCTTGGAAATTCGAGTTGTCACATAGATCGCTTACCTTACGACCCTGTATAAGCACTAAACTAAAAGTGACGAGCTAAGCATGTTAGAACATGCTTAACTAAGTTTAGAAAACAGGTTTGACATCAAAACAAACGGCTTTGATGCTCACGAGTAGTTTGGTTACAAAATATGCAAGAATGCACATTTTGGCCGAAACTACGACCCGTCACTGAGCCTAGTTAACGTGGTGATCAGTAGGTATAGTCACTACGGACTATAACCATCGTGATCACGCTCACGTTATGAAGTTCCATGAACTTCGCATCGACCATAAGCTGGTCAATGCAGAAAGTCAACAAAATGTTGACTTTCGGACTCGAAAAGCGATAAAAGAGCGAAAGAAGACTTACGGAAGGTCCCCGAGTGCTAATCTAGATCAAATAGCTCAGGTATGGAACAATGGTTCCAACTTAGAGCCTTAAGATCAGATTTTGTGGGTTTTTGGAACAAAGGGGGGGGTATTTATAGGAAAAGTGGAACCGTTAGGGTCGTTTATCGAATATCGTGCCGCGATCTCGAGCGTACACTTGTCAAATTCTTGTGGTAAGTCAGAACTTGGCCCTTGGCTCCTGATTGGGTGAAAGGGCATTGCCCCTTGATCGAACGAAAGGCCAAACTGCATTAAATGCAAAGATTTTTCTGTCTGACAGTCTCACGCGCCCCGCGTAAGGATTTGGTAAATCCTTACGCGGCCCGCCTAAGGTTCCCAGATCAGAATTTACAATTTTGGTCCCTGCACTTCAGAAACACGTATTTTGGCCCATTTTTGGCACGTTTAAGCCCCGTTAACCTCATTTCAAGGCTCTAAGATGAAGTTAAAGTGTAGGGGACATGAAATATGCTCAAAAATATTCCGGATGTCGGTTCGTTTGGCCGTACGATTGCGATGTTCGCTTAATTACGACGGAATGCGCATAAGCGCGAAAGACGATCCAAATGACGCGACGAATGGATTTTTCTCATGCCCAACACTAAGGCATAATATAAGGATGCTTACATAAATTTTTGGATGTCCGGATGTATTCAGAACGTAAGTTATGCGCGAAAGTGCAAACTTGTGCACTTTTTGACACTTTTAGTCCCTGAATGATCCAAAAGTTTGTTTTAGCATACCAAACACCTCAAAGCCTATTTCTAAGCTATGTAGAGGATATTTAGGGTATGTTTAACTTATGAACATGTTCCGGAATGTTCGTTACAGTTCAAATTGGCATAGTTTCGCAGTTTGTCAAGTTTAGTCCCTGTAAGCGAATTAACTTGTTTTTGCTATACCCAAGCCTTCAAAACTTATTTCTAAGTTATGTAAAGGTTATTTAAGGTATGTTGAGTATATGTTGATGTTCCGGAGTATTTGTCGTATTAAACTGAGTACGTTTACGCACCAGTTTGCGTATAATGCTCTAGAAAGCAATGTAGAGTCTGAAATTGAACAGTAATTGATATGTGCAAAACATACACATATTTATACAAGATCCCAAGTATGAAATACAATATTTCATCGGCTTGGTATTTGTTTGATGGTCGCGGTGACACAGGTGTCACAGTCTCCCCTACTTTAGGAAATTTCGTCCCGAAATTTATTCGTAGGAGTCTATTTGTGAATTTGCCAAATAACCACCAATGATATGTAAGGCAATATCTTGTCATTTCCTTAACGGTCATTCTTCCGAAACGAAAATGAACAGACGGGTCATTTTCAATGGTTGCTTCATCAGAATTGGAAATGAAGGATTACACAACGGATATTCATTTCCTCAACGGATAATCTTTAGAAACGAAAATGAACAAACGGGGTCATCTTCAACGGTTGCTTCCTCAGAGTTGGAAATGAAGTATTACACAACGGATATTCATTTCCTCAACGGATAATCTTCAGAAACGAAAATGAACTAACGGAGTCATCTTCAACGGTTGCTTCCTCAGAGTTGGAAATGAAGGATTACACAACGGATATTCATTTCCTCAACGGATAATCTTCAGAAACGAAGATGAACAAACGGGGTCATCTTCAACGGTTGCTTCCTCAGAGTTGGAAATGAAGTATTACACAACGGATATTCATTTCCTCAACGGATAATCTTCAGAAACGAAAATGAACTAACGGAGTCATCTTCAACGGTTGCTTCCTCAGAGTTGGAAATGAAGGATTACACAACGGATATTTATTTCCTCAACGGATAAATCTTCAGAAACGAAAATGAGCAAACGGGGTCATCTTCAACGGGTATTCTTAAGATTTGGAAATGAAGGATAAACGGATATTCATTTCCTCAACGGATAAATCTTCAGAACGAAAATGAACAAACGGAGTCATTTTCCTCGACGGGTATTCTTCAGATTTGGAAATGAAGGATAAACGGATATTCATTTCCTCAACGGATAAATCTTCAGAACGAAAATGAACAAACGGAGTCATTTTCCTCGACGGGTATTCTTCAGATTTGGAAATGAAGGATAAACGGATATTCATTTCCTCAACGGATATTCTTCAGAAGTGAAAAATGAATAGCTAGTTCATTTTTCCTCAAAGGATGCTTCATCAGAATTGGAAATGAATAGGGTTAACTCTAGACACATGACAGAACTTGCTGTGATTTCTGTGCACAAAATTCCATAATTATGTATGCATCCATAATTACGTAATCCCTTGCACAGTCCGCACAGTTTGTTTTGTAATGTTTTGGGGAAGGATATCAAACTTGTGACGAGGGTGACTAGACTTCCATCGGTTCCTTTTAATTAGATCGACAGGGGATCCTCTTGGTTAGGCCACCAAGGAGTCCTTTCAGCTATATGATCACATGATATCCCTAACCAGATTTTTGGATGAATCTGTTTAGCTAGACCACTCAAGGGGTCTAATTATCAAGTAGTACTTTATAATCCGAGGGACTTAACTATAACATAGAAGTCCATTGAGGATTTTAAGTAATACCTTTGGGCATCCTACTATGAATCTCTTGTACACGGATATGTAAGATTCTACGAAGATTTGTATAACATAATTTGGATCACACAACAATACATAAGGAAACACATAAGCACATAGTCACATAATTGTTTAATTTGATCATAATTTGTTATTAACTTGTTATCGATTGAATACGGATATGGAAACCTGTCGACGGATCTCAATGTTCACTGGAATCTATCTGAGAAGATAGAAAGATCTCCCAAAATTCGATTTTTGATTACAAGGAATCACCACATTCGAATGAAGGTATACAACAATTAAAGACTTACGGGAAATTCCTAGGTACCCTATTAAGGATTTATAGTGGTACCTTGGGTATTCGTCTTGTGTTGTAACCTGCGCCTTGTACTTCGTTTCCTTAGAATAAACGGGTACTTAGGAATTCCGTGGAAGACGCAAGCGATTATAGAATGGGAGAATTTTGGGGGTAGTTTGTTCTTCAAGGAATACGGTTCCTTGATTGTCGGTATTGCAAGGGATATGTCGTTTATACATGCAACCATCGAAATACATTGCAATGTAAATGAAAGATTTATTTATAAACAACGATATCAACTGTTCCTTGGATCTTGACAACAAAAGAAACTTAATACATAAGACATGATTATTTCTAAACGATGTTGTCTTCTAGTCAGTCGGGTGATCATCCTTGCGCTGGATTTGCATTAGCAAGCTTTGGGCAATTTCTTCGGAAATGACCCATCTCGCCACAGTTGAAACAAGAACCTGGTAGGAAACGACCTTGAGCGGGATTGTTGCCAGCTTGGTTTGGTGCAGCTGCAGCTGGGCAGATTCTTGTTGTATGGCCTATGAGTCCACAAGTTTGGCATTTGCGGCACTGTACATTGGCGTGATGATGGAGGCTACATTGGTTGCACAAGGGTGCAGTTCCATTGTATGGTTTTCTAGCAGGGGGCTGAGCTGGTTGGTTGGGGACGGCTTGACCATTGTGAGCGACCATGGCGAAGTTCTGAGAAGCCTTTCGCTTCCTTGACTTCTTAGGAGATTCAGTCTGTTCATCCATGGTCTTTGATTCCTCGATTGGGTTCGATTCCCCGGCTGATTTCTTGTCACCTTTTCGAAAAAGTTTATGCTTTCTGATCTGCGATTCAGTCAAGGTTGCAGATAGCTCAATGGCCTGACGGAGTGTGGTAGGGTTGCTACCAGTGACAATGTCTTGTACCGAGTCAGGCAGGCCGTCGATGTACCTTTCGATAGCCTTGTCGAGTGGGGCGACCATAGTCGGGCAAGGTAGACTCAACTCCTCAAACCTATCAGTATATGCCCTGTGTTCGCCACTATCTTGTCTCAAATCATCAAACTCCTTCTCCAACGCTCGTTGTTCATGACGAGGACAAAACTCTCTCATCATAAGTGCTCTCAGTTCAGCCCATGTTTGTGCTAGAGCAACATCTGCACCACGGTCCCTCATTACCCCGTTCCACCATGTAAGAGCCCTCTTCTGAAACACACTCGAAGAAAACTCGACCTTGCGATTTTCCGGACACTGCACGTGGCGAAAGGTATTCTCGATGCTCTCGAACCATTGGAGAAGCCCAGTTGCTCCCTCAGAACCACTAAACTTGAGTGGTTTAGCCGAGTTAAAGTTCTTGAAATTGCATGTACCATTGTTGTTGTTGTTGGCTTGGTTCCATTGAGCAAGGAGATTTGGGAATTGAGCAGCCATCTGCTGCGCAATAATTTCTGCCAGCTCGGCAGTTGCTATCTGGTGTTCGCGTCGAGGAGGCATTCTAAAAGAGGAAAACATGAAAGGAAACAAATAAAATGGTATTGGGTAAGAATAGGATGTTACAATCACTAACCATAATCACGGTTGATGGTCACTTGTTTGAATCATGAAGCAAACAAACAACACCAGGGCTGAATCAAAGCAAATAGATCCTCATAGTGTATCGCGAAGACATGCTCGCCTATAAGTGGACACTCACCCCAAGAGTTCCCAGGTAAGAGTGACTGGTCCGATTATGCGGATTTGTACGAACACTCTAACCTTAGACAGAAAACCCAGGGTACAGGCATTCACCCTTCCAGTTCGCACGTGTTCACACTATTTAGGACCCAAAACTTTGACGGGAGTTTTGAAAATTCAAAGGGGTTCAAAACCTTATAACAAAGGGTTCAAAACCTTACAATAGAGGGTTCAAAACCTAGTAATCAATCATCCTAGAACAGATGATTAGCTTTCAAGGCGGTTTTGAAATTTATGTTCTTGTTGTGGTCGTCGCCTAAGGGTAGGTGACGGTATTGTTTTGTGACTAAACGCAAGTAAACTCGCGTTAGGTTCCTAGGAAGGTTATAGACTAGGTCAAAGCATTACTAATAACCTAATTCCCTATAACCATTGGCTCTGATACCATCTTTTCTGTCACACCCCGACCACGTAGAACATACAAAACGTGGCGGAAACGTCGGGGAGTGTTGTAACAGAATCAATTGTTTCAAATCCATGGCAAATGAAGTTTCGTTTTATAAATCAAACATGAAAGTTTACATTGTCTAAACAAGAATCAAAGTGTACAAAACATAAATTAACTAATTCTTGTCTCGTTTTAAGTCACTAAGGCACAGGTCCGCCTAAGTATGTCTTGATAAGTCCTATGCATCATCTCCTGAAAACACATGTGAAAATAGGTACGTCAGCATAAAAATGCCTGTGAGATACATTGGTTTTGTGAAAACGGAATTCATGACTTATGTTTGAGAAAATGTTTAGTCATGAACCTCGTATTTTGCTTTGTCTTGTAAATCATTTGAAAAACGGTAAGATCAAATGATATGTATAAATAAGAAGACACTGTATGGTTAAACGGATAACCATGAAAAATGCATTTGTATAAGATAAGTCGTTTGTAAAGCAATGTCTCGTGAAAAGTGTGTTATTTGTATAAAATGTCATATGTCTCAAATTGAAATGATTCAAATAACGCTACGATATGTTAATACCATACATACACTTATATATAGGAAGTACCAGCGGCGTATCCACCATGCTTGTATCATATTACACACGCCTCGTTACTTAATCACTTACTTAAACCAAACCATCAAGATGAAATGTTTAACAACGGTAGAAATGTTTATGTATAGTCAAATGTCTATTGTCAAATGTAATCCATGTCAACGGATACAACTGGTTTACACGGTTCAATAGTTACAGACGGTTCATGATATCAAAGGGGTAAGACGGTTCACATAGTCAAATGGTTACAACGGTTCAAAATGTAGTGTAATGTGTTCATATGCTGGATGAGCATATGCAACAGAAATGCAATGTGAAACAATGTACTACGTATGCACACAATGGGCGTACGTAGCATGAAATGTATTATAGAGTACAACGGTTCAAAATGTAGTATACTGTGTTCATATGCTGGATGAGCATATGCAACAGATATGCAATGTGAAACAATGTACTACGTATGCGCACAATGGGCGTACGTAGCATGAAATGTATTGTAGAGTACAACGGTTCAAAATGTAGTATACTGTGTTCATATGCTGGATGAGCATATGCAACAGATATGAAATGTGAAACAACGTACTACGTATGCACACAATGGGCGTACGTAGCATGAAATGTGATGTAAAGCAATGTACTAAGTACGCACACAATGGGCATACATAGCATAAACACAAGAAATCATGTACTATATATGTACTATCGAACATAGCAGTATATGATGTGAAAACCGGAAAGCATGAAAGTAGCAAGTAGGCACATGTGTTTCACCCCAAAACAGTCTGGAAAACATTAAAAGAGGGGTTCAATGTACTCACCTGAGATTGCTTTGAATTCCTTGTATAATAACCAGATAATGCTAGAGGTCACGGGATATCAAACGGCACCTAATAGGTAGCTATATTAATATACCGGACCAAAATCGGAGGGTCGGATAGTATGCGGGTTCGTAAACCAAACGAGTATGGAGACTCATGTAATATGGTTTTACAAAGCCTACATACTAAAATGAAACCTAACCTAGGTGCTTACGCCCCATCATGACCAGTTTAGGTAGCTTAGGCTACCCTAACGCGTCGTTCGCGTAGAACGCGTCTGGAACGCCTAACATCGTGACCACAAGGTATAACCTCGGAAGGTTATAGCTATGGTCACCTAATGTGTTTGGTCGGATCCTAAAGATCGACCAAATGGGTCGGGTTCGAAAGTATAAGCGATGGTTTAGATCGCTTACCTTACGACCCTGTATAAGCACTAAACTAAAAGTGACGAGCTAAGCATGTTAGAACATGCTTAACTAAGTTTAGAAAACAGGTTTGACATCAAAACAAACGGCTTTGATGCTCACGAGTAGTTTGGTTACAAAATATGCAAGAATGCACATTTTGGCCGAAACTACGACCCGTCACTGAGCCTAGTTAACGTGGTGATCAGTAGGTATAGTCACTACGGACTATAACCATCGTGATCACGCTCACGTTATGAAGTTCCATGAACTTCGCATCGACCATAAGCTGGTCAATGCAGAAAGTCAACAAAATGTTGACTTTCGGACTCGAAAAGCGATAAAAGAGCGAAAGAAGACTTACGGAAGGTCCCCGAGTGCTAATCTAGATCAAATAGCTCAGGTATGGAACAATGGTTCCAACTTAGAGCCTTAAGATCAGATTTTGTGGGTTTTTGGAACAAAGGGGGGGGGGGGGGGTATTTATAGGAAAATTGGAACCGTTAGGATCGTTTATCGAATATCGTGCCGCGATCTCGAGCGTACACTTGTCAAATTCTTGTGGTAAGTCAGAACTTGGCCCTTGGCTCCTGATTGGGTGAAAGGGCATTGCCCCTTGATCGAACGAAAGGCCAAACTGCATTAAATGCAAAGATTTTTCTGTCTGACAGTCTCACGCGCCCCGCGTAAGGATTTGGTAAATCCTTACGCGGCCCGCCTAAGGTTCCCAGATCAGAATTTACAATTTTGGTCCCTGCACTTCAGAAACACGTATTTTGGCCCATTTTTGGCACGTTTAAACCCCGTTAACCTCATTTCAAGGCTCTAAGATGAAGTTAAAGTGTAGGGGACATGAAATATGCTCAAAAATATTCCGGATGTCGGTTCGTTTGGCCGTACGATTGCGATGTTCGCTTAATTACGACGGAATGCGCATAAGCGCGAAAGACGATCCAAATGACGCGACGAATGGATTTTTCTCATGCCCAACACTAAGGCATAATATAAGGATGCTTACATAAATTTTTGGATGTCCGGATGTATTCAGAACGTAAGTTATGCGCGAAAGTGCAAACTTGTGCACTTTTTGACACTTTTAGTCCCTGAATGATCCAAAAGTTTGTTTTAGCATACCAAACACCTCAAAGCCTATTTCTAAGCTATGTAGAGGATATTTAGGGTATGTTTAACTTATGAACATGTTCCAGAATGTTCGTTACAGTTCAAATTGGCATACTTTCACAGTTTGTCAAGTTTAGTCCCTGTAAGCGAATTAACTTGTTTTTGCTATACCCAAGCCTTCAAAACTTATTTCTAAGTTATGTAAAGGTTATTTAAGGTATGTTGAGTATATGTTGATGTTCCGGAGTATTTGTCGTATTAAACTGAGTACGTTTACGCACCAGTTTGCGTATAATGCTCTAGAAAGCAATGTAGAGTCTGAAATTGAACAATAATTGATATGTGCAAAACATACACATATTTATACAAGATCCCAAGTATGAAATACAATATTTCATCGGCTTGGTATTTGTTTGATGGTCGCGGTGACACAGGTGTCACAAACATAGGTTGATAAGATGAACATGTTTAACTTAAAATGATGAACTGTTTGAATGTGATATGAATATGATATGAAGATTTGAATTGTTGTGTTTGATCCATTTTGGTTAAGTGTTAGACAAGGGAACATGTTTGTGAAACCTTATTGGATAGTACATATTGGCATGAAATCAGAATTCTGTTGCATAGTACAATTCGGGCAGAAGCATCAGAATCAGCAGGTAAACGAGTCGAGACCTCTGGTTTCGACTCGAGACCATGAAGCTGCAACTCGAGACCGCAACGGTTGCGACTCGAGACCTGTTCAAAACGGACTTCAGGGACTCGAGACCACATCGTGACAACTCGAGACGGGACTCGAGATCTCCGGGGTTACGAGTCATGCCTGCACCACTCGAGACCAACCATTACAAGCCGAGACCTCCTGGTTGCGACTCGAGACCGCATGTTCTCGAGTCGAGACCACCTTGTCTCGACTGGGCTGTTCACTTGAGTTATTGAGCCACAATGTGAATTGATTGGGCTGCCTGTTTAACTGAACTATGTGTTAATTGATACTGTTGACTGATCCAATAGTAGAACAGGCCCAATAACTCAACATGTAACTGTATGCATGCTATGTGTTAGATTATGTGTAAAATATACCTGACCTATACTGGTAACCATGTTAGGACGTGGTGACCAGCGTGTTTGACAAGTAACCTAATCTGCCGAGCAACCCAAGGTGAGTTCACACACTAAAAGCATGCGTCCCAAGGAGGGACACGGACAAACTGCCAACTTTGGGAAAAATACTTTTGAACTATTATTTCCGGTGGAAATCCGAATGGGTATTTACTATCTCCGGAGGAGATACGTTTGGATAATATTTATGAATCACAACTAGCCAAGCTAAACGAAACTCTATCACCTTAAGTCCCTGCTTACAGTACCGATTAATCGCCGGGGGCGAACGGGTTATTAGTTGATAGCGCTATTAGGTTTGACAACCTCACACCGTGACCGGGGGAGATCGGGCGTGAACTAGTAGACCTTGCATCTTGGTCAATGACGATTGACATTGACTCGGGGCACAACAACTTTCCGTCAACAGTTTCGGTATCTACAGTTTAGTGAGCTTACAGATGGGGTAGCTCCCCACAACGTGATTATAAATGCTTTATCTGAACAACTTATGTTTTCGAAAACTAAAACTGGACAACTAGTGAACTCGCTCAACTTTACGTTGACACCTTACTGCATGCTTTGCAGGTACCCAGTGATTCAGGAGCTTGCAGCTTGCGGATGTGTAGTGGTCGTCTAACCCGTGTGTTGGGTTCTAAACAAACTTGAACTAAGAATCTTGTTCTAAACTATTTTGTCTATGCTTCCGCTACTTATCTGAACTATTACTTAAACTTAAATACTTTTGAACTTTGATTATGATATTTGCCAACCTTGTGGTTGGTGAGTATTACTTTTGTTATTAATTAAATTGCTCAGTACAATTGGTGGCTGGATCCTGGTCAGTCACGCCTCCAAGCGGTGGTGTTCCGCATGTGGATTTTGGGGGTGTGACAGATTGGTATCAGAGCCATTGGTTATAGTAAACTTGGTTTCAAAAAGGGGAAATCTTTTTGAGAAAAACCAGACTATAACCCGTGACTCGCGACGACACTACACTCCAAGTGCAAGACTCAACACATTAGACGTCATAGCTCGGACTAGTGCTTACTTGCTTGCTTGCTTTATGTTTTCTCTTTTGCTATTCGTACTAGTGTGCCTAGTTAGATAGATACGCCTTCCTCTTCTATCTCATTCTCGCTACATTACGACCTCACACTCATGCTATGTTTTCTGATTATGAAGACAATGAGTGGACGCGGAAGAGGGAACATTAACATGAATCAGGCTCAATTCACTAACCTGCTTAACACGGTGGCTGCAGCTTTCGCAGCTCACCCTGGAGGTAAACTCGTTATCCTAGGATGTTTAGATCCTACCGCCGCATCGTCTTTTACCCCTAAACCTATTCGCTTCGCTTCTCACCACAGGTCAGCATGCACCTGCGCAACCACACGTGTGTACTTTCAAAACTTTCATGGATTGCAAACCTCTCCCATTCAATGGCACTGAGGGTGCCATAGGTCTTCTGCACTGGATTGAGAAAGTCGATGCCGTCTTTGCTGTCTGTGAGTGTCCCACTGCAAATTGGGTGAAATTTGCTACTGGTACGCTTGAAGGAAACGCGCTTTCCTGGTGGAAGGCGCAAATTCAGATGTTTGGTTTGGAAACGGCTAATGCTACTGCGTGGGAGGATTTCAAGGACTTGATTAAGGAGGAGTATTGTCACAGGGATGACATCCACAAGCTCGGAAACGAGAACTATGAGCTCAAGATGGTTGGATCAGAGATCGAGGCATACACCAAACAGTCCAATGACTATGCTGCTCTTTGCCCAAACATGTCTCGACCTATGTATCGAAGAATCGAATTGTACATCAAGGGTTTGGCTCCAGAAATTCGAAGCCATGTGACTGCAGCCAACCTCAATACCATTCAGCCAGTCGTTCGTCTTGTTCACAAACTCACTGATCAGGCCGTGGAACAGGGCAAGCTGCCCAAAAGGATCAGTGCTACTGCTGGAACCTCTAGTGACAACAAGCGTAAGTGGGAAGGACATCAAAGCAAGGATGCTAACCCCACTCAGGCCCCAACCCAGCAAAGGAAAACTGACAACAACAAGGGCCCTCAACAACAGGGTGGCTATCGCAGGAACCACCCCAAGTGCAACAAGTGCAATCGACATCACAGTGGGCCTTGTGGGAAAAGTCAGTGCCAACGATGTAACAAGATAGGGCATGAGGCCAAGGACTGTAGGAGCCCACGTCCCGCCGGGCAGAACCAGCAGCAGCAGCAACATCATGGGAACGTCAAGGGTTGTTTCCAATGTGGAGCTGAGGGGCACTTTAAGAAGAATTGCCCTGAACTGAACCAGAACCGCAACAACAATCAGGGAGCTGGAAACAACGATCAAAACAACAATGCTGGGAATGGTGCAAGGGGAAGGCTTTTGTGATTGGAGCTGGAGAAGCGAGGAATGACCCCAACGTCATGGCGGGTAAGTTCCTACTCGATGATCGTTATGTTTCTGTATTATTTGATTCCGGAGCCGATGCTAGTTATGTGTCCCTACGTATTAGTAAGAAGCTTAAGCACCCGCTTTCGTTACTAAGTTCTAAACATATCGTCGAGCTAGCTAATAGTAGAAACATCCAGGCCTCACATGTTATCAACGACTGCAAGCTAGTATTGTCTGGTCAGACCTATAGCATCGATCTTTTCCCTATTGCTCTTGGAAGCTTCGACGTTGTTATCGGTATGGATTGGTTATCCAAACATCACGCGGAAATCCTCTGTCAAGAGAAAATGGTTCGCATTCCCCGCCGTTCTGGCAAACCCCTCATCGTGCAAGGTGACAAGGGCGGAGAAGTCACAGGCATCATCTCGTTCTTGAAAGCCCAGAAATGTTTACGAAAGGGGCACACCGCTCTCTTAGCGCTTGTCACCAACACACAGGAAAAGGAAAAGAGGATTGGAGATTTTCCAGTGGTACGCGACTACCCCGAAGTGTTTCCTGAAGAACTACCTGGACTCCCTCCCCACCGTCAGGTCGAATTCCAAATCGAGCTAGCTCCCGGAGCAGCGCCTATAGCTCGTGCGCCTTATCGACTAGCCCCCGCAGAACTGAAGGAACTCTCTACGCAACTACAGGAACTATTGGATAAAGGATTTATCCGCCCTAGTTCTTCACCCTGGGGAGCACCAGTGCTCTTTGTTAAGAAGAAGGATGGCACTTTCCGAATGTGCATCGACTATCGTGAGCTGAACAAGGTTGCAGGGATCGCTACCCTCTCCCACGTATCGACGACCTATTCAATCAGTTGCAGGGATCGAGCTACTACTCTAAGATTGACCTACGATCGGGCTATCATCAGCTAAGAGTCCGTAATGAAGACATCTCCAAAACTGCATTCAGAACTCGTTATGGTCATTACGAGTTCCTTGTCATGCCCTTTGGAATGACTAACGCGCCTGCGGTTTTCATGGACCTCATGAACCGGGTGTGCAAGCCTTACCTCGACAAATTCGTGATTGTGTTTATCGACGACATCCTGATCTACTCGAAAAGTCAAGAAGAGCATGAACAACACCTACGCCTTATCCTTGAACTCCTTCGCAAAGAACAACTGTACGCCAAGTTCTCGAAATGCGACTTTTGGCTTCGAGAAGTCCATTTCCTTGGGCACGTGGTCAATAAGTGTTGGTGCACTTGTGTCTGTACTTTGTCTGTATTTTGTAATGATATAAAACGATGTCTTTTGTTAGTCTTGTTTACGTCTTTTGTTGGTTTGTGTATGTGTTTCAATGTAAGTTTGACCAAGTCAACCATCCTCCTGGTTTGACTTGGCCAAACAGTTAACACATAGATTGTAAGTTTGTTGTGTCGAAGGATGTCATCGAAGGATTGTTTATATCCTTCGATGAGCTTGAAAGATTACCTTCGATGGATGCAGTTGGACCTCGAAGGATATACCATCCTTCGAGGTATATGTGGATCCTTCGATAGCTGTATGATCGACAGATCATCTTTCGAGCAGTCAATCTGATCCTTCGGGCAGACTAACTGTTATGGGTATATATAGTCATGTAATGTGTTCACCTCATTGTGTGAGTGAACTTAGTCTTGTAGAGAGCGTATTTTCAGTTTGGTCAAGGGCTGTAACCGTGTCCACTGAAATACAAGAGAAAACTTTGATATCTCGTGTGTCTACCTTTCTCTTTGTAGCTTGTGTTCTCATATAAACTACCGGTTTGCATTCTAGCTTGGATTCCGCACTTGCTAGTGTGTTAAACATAACAAGGATAAGGTTTAACCTCGACCTCCGGGGGACCTACAAGTGGTATCAGAGCCGTGGCTCTTTTCCTTGTTTAAAACCGAGTTTATACAAGACTTTGGAGTGTTTGGACAAAACTCACTTGGTTTAGCACCCGTTTTTAGTGTTTTTCTTGGATTTCTTGACGTAAAAACGTGCTCTAAACTAACCGGGTGTGTTAAAGGAAGGTTTGGGTAACTTAAAATCTTGTTTTAAAAGGTTTGGTAATTTCCGGCCAAAATTCCGGCTTACTCCGGTGACCGGTTTCTGGATAAGAACCTTCTATTTTAGGCAATATTTTATTAGTCAAATCTGAGTTGGTGAAAAGGTAAGGTCTGAACATACCTTTCTGCCGAAAGTTGTCTAACAACCAATCACCTTTTTCACCAACCTGTCACCTTTGTGTCAGCTGTGTCAGTTCACATCGAAAGATATCCTTCGAAGTCGAAAGATCATCTTTCGATCAAAGGAGGTTCGACAGATATTGATCCTTCGAACATCCTTCGAAGTCTGTGATTTATCTTTCGAGCCAAGGAATCTTTCCGAAGGATATATTGTTCGAGCTACAGTTATTATTCGAAAGATAAGGATCCTTCGTCTTGGAGAATCTTTCGAAGTCATTTTTCAAAATTCAATAGTGATCTTTCGAACACTGTTGATCCTTCGAACAAGTATTATCTTTCGATCCTTGTCTGTTTAAATTTAACAAGTTGTGTTTTTCAGGTCTTTCGATCCAGGATCTTTCGGCTGTTTGTTTCATTTCAACATATTAACATAGTTTGTGAACATTAATTTTCAAAAAGGAAAAACTTGTTTTTCAAATTTTAAATTAATTTTCACTTAATATATTAATTTTTATAAAATGGGAACAAACGGTCAGTGGGATCCCACCGCATGGACTCAAACAACTTTGACTCCGCAATCATCAGCTACACAATCTGCGTCAGATTTCAACAAAACTGCATGGATGCAGGCTATTGCTCCACCTCAAGCTGCAATGATATCTGCAAATCAATGGGCATTGGTCACAAATCAAAGCAGCAGCATTCAAGCAATGATGCAAAACGACAATGAAACTGGTACAAGCACAAAACCACCAAAGCTAAATCACATCAATGATTGGGGATGGTGGAAAGAAAGGCTGAGAACTTATGTTCAGGGGCAAGGTCAAGATCTATGGATGTGCTTCTTCACCCCATTTGAAAATGATTTGGAAGTTGCAGGATCTAATCCAGAAACTTACAGCACTATGTCTGATGATGATAAGAAGAAATTTGAGTTAGAAAAGAAAGCATTCATGATTCTCACACAAGCTCTTCACAGAGACATTTACCACCAGTTTGTTTACTGTACGACTACTAAAAGCTTGTGGGATATGCTCACGTTACGATGTGAAGGAAATGCTCAATCTAGAAAGATCAAGCAAGAATTACTGAAGAAAGAGTTTGAAGGATTCACGTGTATGGAGAATGAGACTTTGGCAAAGTTATCTACAAGGTTCCATCACTTGTTGAGCGAGATGTTTGCTTTTAGAGTCACTGCCACTCCACAAGAAATGGTGAAGAGATTTGCTGATAGCTTACCATCAAAGTGGAGCAGTTTTCTTGAAATTCTCAAAGAAAATGGTGTTCTAGATACAATCACCGTTTATGAGTTAATTCAAAGATTGGAGAACAAGGATGTAGAAGAAAAGCTTAAAGCAAAAAGAACACTAACTCCTCAAAATCCAGAGATGTATTATGGGATTGCAGGAGGTATCAGTGGAGAAAAACCAGCCTCTCAACACGCGAAGCTTCAAACAGCTTTCATCTCAAACACCGGACCTTCCACAACAAATCAGTTTGATCCTTCAGCATACACGATGATGTATTCAAGACCAGATTCTTCTTCTCAACAACAGTATGTACAACCGACAGCTCAGCAATTCACACCACCGCCTTTCTTAGACCCAAGCAGAGCTCAGCAGCAACAACCGCAACAGCAAGGGTTTTATGGAAGCTCTTCAAACTTTCAAGCCACTTCCAATCCGAACACAGTCAGATTAGACACTTCCAACTTTTCAAAAGTCACTGTTGAAATAGCCAAGGAGCATATGGAGATGTTGAATACCTTGGTTAGTGCTTATTGTGGATTAGTCGCAGGTCAGATTGGGAATATCAATCTAACCAATGAAGATTATCAGCAAGTGGATAAAGAAGAGTTTGAAATGATGGATATCAAATGGGCTCTTGCTAGTGCAATTCGAAGAGCAAAGGAGTTTATGGAAAGGACGGGGAGAACCAACTTGGAAAGCAACAACAACACCAAGTATGGTTTTGATAAGAATGTTGTCACTTGCTTTAATTGTGGTGAAAAGGGTCACTTCAAGCGGGAGTGTCAGAAGCCGCCTAAGCAAGGAAATCAGAATCCCTTCAGGAATCAAGGACAGCCACAACAGCAACAGAACAACAATTCTGTCAGATCAATAGTTCCTGTTGGAGGAAATGCATCTGGATCCACAAACACTAATCCCCACAGAGGATTGGTTGTTCAAGCTGATGAAATCTGTAACTGGAACCTTCAGCTTGGAGAAGGAGGAAATGGTGGAACAGCATGTTATGCTAAAGTGATTGAGAAGGTAGTGGAACCCGTGTCTGCTGGTGAATCTTCAGAAGATGAAGATAGTTCGGGTTATAGTGGGAGCATGGATGGGGAATCACTTGATGCTGGTGATTTATCAAGTGATGCTTTAGATTTGGAGGTTGATGAGCTTTTGGCTGAAGCTGAAGCATTATGCAAGAGGAGATCTATTCTCTACCAGAAATCTGCTGGAACTTCCGAGAAGCTTGCTCAGTTTTTCTCTGAAGATGGATCTTTTTCTTTTCATACAGCCTTTATGGCTCACGTAGAAGGTCAGACTTCTCAGGTATGTGATACTAATTCTGACTCTATTTCTGTTCCTATTGAATGTGCAAAGTGTTTAAAATATGCAGAAAAGGAAAGTCAGTTTGAAATCACACACAAACACAATCAAGAATTGATTGTAGATCTTTCTAAAGCAACCGAAGCTAACTTGTTTTTAACCAGAAATGAAAAGGAATTTAAAGCAACAATTGCGTCATTAAGACATGATGTTTCAGAATTACAAAAGGCTGTTTTGCGAAAACAACATGCTAACAATAATCTTATTGACACAATTGAAAAGCAAATGGTAGAGTTAGCAACAGCTCGATGTGAATGTGAGACAATTAAGCAGAAATTGGAAAGCTATTCCAATTCCCGCTATGTATTGGATCACATCATTGATGTTCAAAAGAAAAAGGGGGATGTAAAATGTATTGGATTCAAATCATGCCCTCCCCCAATGAATCACAATTACTCCAAATTGCCTGATGACGAGGATATGCCCCGTTTTGAACCTACTGTGCCACTCGGTCTAGATGACTTTGCAGCAGGCCTCGGGTTCACAACTAGTACATCATCCTCGGGTCAATCAGAATCTGAGAATGTGACAGATTCATCGTGTGTTAAGGAACAGAGTCCTCCCATTATTGAGGATGCTGATTCTTCGGACGATGAATCTGAAGAAATAGTGAAACAACAGTCTAACTCGGTTACAACAGATATTCCTATCGAGAATCACATTCTGTGTGATCCACCAGTGAAACCGAGTAAGACTGAAATGTCAAAAGCAATGGAGTCCCTTGTAGTTAGCCCTGAAGGGAATAACTTGTTGTATACGCTCAAAGGAGATAGCAAAATCTACTCTAACAAAGATTTTCCAATTAAAAATGTAAATCAAGATTTAATTGAGCAAATTTTTGAAGGATGCACTGATAAGTTTTTGGGGAACAAAAATGGCAAAGTTACCGTCACTTAATGTGATCCAATTCCGTGTGAACAAATTAGAAAACAATACGGAAACCAAAAACTACCAATTGAGCGAAAACAACAAGTCAACTCCGGAAAGGGTAAGGTACAGGGAAAGAAGGCTCAGAACAAGAATGTTCAAGCACCTAAAGTTTAGCAGCCTAAGACTGAACAACCAAAGATTCAACAATCTAAAGTTGAACAGTCCAAGGCTACTCAACCTAAGGCTGCACAACCTAAAATTCAACAATCAAGGGTTGAGCAACCTAAGGTTCAACAACAAAAGGTGCAAAACAAAAGAGCTCCTGTT
Source organism: Helianthus annuus (assembly GCF_002127325.2). NCBI lineage: Eukaryota > Viridiplantae > Streptophyta > Magnoliopsida > Asterales > Asteraceae > Helianthus > Helianthus annuus. The sequence continues at coordinate 84,898,570 of NC_035437.2, forward strand.
AAGAGACAAGAACCAAAAATGAACTTTGTTGGATCCACTGGTTCAGACAAACTTGAAACATTTCAGGATAAATCTAACGTTGATTTTGTAAAACAAGTTAGAATTTTAAAACGAAATGATCAGAACAATTACACCCAACACACCAACGGATGTGATTTAGGTCCTAGTACGTCTAGATCACAAAGTTCATTGTCTGGTTCTCCGTCTGGTCATCAACATTTTTCTCCGAGGTTTGTAGAGCGGAGAACGTGCTTTGAATGTGGCACAGTTGGGCATATTGTAAGATATTGCCCATACCTGCAAAAGCTGAAGTCAAAAACGAGTGCTCCCCAAGAAATCAATTACCAAAAACAACCAGTTTCCCCGAGACAGGACCCACGTGTCTTGAAAGAAAGGGAAAAGAAGCTAAAGCAAAAGAATCAAAAGGTAATTGAAAAGGCCTTAAAATCAGAGGTCAAAGAAGAAAAACCTGTACAAGCAAAACCTGAAACTGTAAAACCAGTAAATGCTAAAACAATAAATTCAAATACTGGTAAACGACAAACAGCTTGGAAGCAAAAGCAGGTAATTCAATCAGGGGGAGCACCACAGGTTCTTTTTCCTAATCATCAAGTGATTGAGATCACTTTCCTTGATGATCAAGGACGACCCAAGTCCACAAAGGCTTGGGTCCCCCTCTCAAACTGATAAGTTAGTTGCATGTGCAGGCGGCTCCAGGAGGAACTATTAATAGTCATTGGATTGTTGATAGTGGGGCTTCCAGGCACATGATGGGCGACTATCGTCTTCTTTTCGATGTGCGAAGTATAAGAGGAGGTTATGTCGCGTTTGCTGGAGACAAAGGAGGGTATATCACCGGCGAGGGAATGATCTCAAATGGAGTTGTGAGTTTCGACAAAATCAATTATGTGCAACAGTTGGATCACAATCTCCTGAGTGTTTCTCAGATCTGCGACAAGAAGTTCACCGTGCATTTTGATGATGCCGGTTGTTATATGCTGAAGCCAGGATTCAAGATTCCCGAAGAATGGATTCTCTTATCAGCACCAACAGTTAATGATTTGTATGTCCTCGATATGAGCCAAGCAATAACTAAGTCCAAACAAGTTACTTGCTTTATTTCAAAAGCCACTGAAAAGGAGACGATCTCTTGGCACAGACGGATGGGTCATATTCACCTCAGAAAAATGAATCACCTTGTCAAAAACAATCTGGTGAGAGGTGTCAATGTGAAGAATTTTCAACTTCAAGATGTCTGTGTGCCGTGTCAGAAAGGGAAGCAGATCAAGAAATCACATCCATTGAAGAAGGTTAACACTGTAAACATGCCACTCGAACGTCTGCATATGGACCTTTTCGGCCCAGTCAAACACAAGAGTGTGCACGGGGAGGTTTTCTGCTTGGTAGTCACTGATGACTATTCAAGATTTTCATGGGTTGACTTCATGGTTCACAAGAGCGAGACTCCAGAAATTCTAAAGAATTTGATCACCTTGTTGGAAAATCTTTATAATCTAAAGGTGAGGCGAATTCGAAGCGACAACGGAACCGAGTTCAAAAACAGGGTTATGGATGAATTTTGCCCTGCAAAAGGAATCCTTCATGAATACAGCTCTCGGTACACACCACAACAAAACGGAGTCACTGAAAGAAAGAACAGAACCTTAATTGAGACTGCAAGAACCATGTTGGTTGAGTCTCAGCTTCCAGTTCGATTCTGGACTGAAGCTGTTGCCTCGGCTTGCTACACGTTAAACAGGGTTCTCACAGTGAAAAGACATGGCAAAACGTGCTTCGAACTCCTACACAAGAAGACTCCTGACTTGGAATATCTAGAACCTTTTGGTGCACCATGTACCATGATTGAGCCTGACGGGAAGTTTGGTGCCAAAGCTATCGAAGGTTACTTCCTTGGGTATGCTACTCCTAATCTGCGAGTATGGAACCTGACTTCCAAGAAGATTGAAGAATGGGGTGAAGTAAGAGTTCAAAGATATTCTAATCCACCGAAGCCTTCTGGAGATCCATGGATGTTCGATTATGATGGTCTTTTCGACTCATTTAATCTGCCGACATTTGATGATGATAATGCAATTGCTCAAATGTTGTCTGAAAGCGAGAATGCGACTGGCTCTCAGTTAGCTCGTCCAATCATTGTTGACTCACAAGCAGCTTCTTCTGTCAACAATCTCGTTTCAAAAGAGGTGTTTAATGATGCTGTTGACTACAATTTGTCATCGGAAGATGAGGAGTATGTTGATGCAAATGATGGTGAAGCACCGCGTCCGGTTCAAGGTACTTCAGAAGCAACGGATCCAGTGTCTGCGCCAATTGTCCAAGAAGAAAATGCATCATCTTCTACAACTCAACAGCTTCAGAATGATATCGGGAATTTAAATATCAATAACTTGAGGACCAATGTTGAAATTCCTCCTGTTTCTGAAACCCGAATTCATAACATTCATCCTCAATAGAATATTATAGGTGATGTTCTCAGTGGTGTAAGGACAAGGAATCAAATCAGAAATAACGAAAATGCTGGCTTGTATGCTGAGATACGAGAATCGGGACAACAAAATGATTGGTCTTTCGCCTGCTATGTTAGCCAAGAAGAGCCTAGATCTTGGAAGGAGGCATTGAAAGATGATTCCTGGGTGGAAGCCATGCAAGAAGAACTTCAGCAGTTCGAGAAGTTGGGCCTATGGAAATTGGTTGATAGGCCCGACAACTACAAGAAGATCGGAACTCGTTGGGTGTTTAAGTGCAAAAAGGACGACCGTGGGATTGTTGTCCGAAACAAAGCAAGGTTAGTTGTTCAAGGCTTCAGTCAGATAGAAGGTATTGACTATAATGAAGTGTATGCACATGTTGCATGTCTGGAGGCTATTAGAATCTTTCTAGCCTACGCATCCTTCAAGAAATTCAAGGTGTACCAGATGGATGTTAAAAGTGCTTTTCTTCACGGAGTAGTCGAAGAGGAAGTATATGTCGAGCAACCACCGGGGTTTCAAGATCCATTACATCCTGACAGAGTTTTACTACATAACAAGGCGCTATATGGTCTTCATCAAGCGCCTCAAGCCTGGTATGAGACACTGTCTACCTACCTGCTGAACAACGGGTTTAGACGGGGTTTGATCGATTGTACCCTCTTCATCAAAGAAAAAGGTGAAGATCTTCTGTTGGTACAAGTGTATGTCGATGACATTATCTTTGGTTCTACTGATGATAAGTTATGCAAGGAATTTGAAAAGGTGATGCAAGATCGATTCGAGATGAGTGCGATGGGTGAAATGACGTTCTTCTTGGGTTTGGAAGTTAATCAGTCCGAATCTGGAATTTTTATCCATCAAACCAAGTACGTCGGAGACATCTTGAGCCGGTTCCAGATGTCCGATTCGAAGCCAATTTCTACTCCTCTTCCGCAGAATCACGGGATTACTCCGGATGAAAAAGGGGAAGCAGTGGACTCTTCACTTTATCATGCTATGATTGAATCCTTAATGTATCTCACCGCATCAAGACCCGACATTATGTATCCAACGTGCCTTCTCGCCAGATACCAAGCAAATCCGAAGGTCTCTCGCTATGCTGCTGTCAAAAGGATTTTTCGTTATCTGAAGGGTTGCCCTGACACCGGGTTATGGTATCCTAAGGATGATAACTTCGATCTCAAGGCTTACAGTGATTCTGATTTCGGCGGCTGCAAGAAAGATGGCAAATCAACTACAGCAGGATGTCAGTTTTTAGGCAATCGCCTAGTCACTTGGCAGTGCAAGAAGCAGACATGTGTGGCAACGTCTACATGTGAAGCGGAATACATTGCTGCGTCTAGTTGCTGCTCCCAGGTTCTATGGATCCAACAACAGATGCGGGACTATGGTTTTGAATTCCTAACTACTCCTATTTATGTTGATAATGAAGCTGCTTTACAGATCACTAGAAATCCTGTACAGCACTCAAAAACGAAACACATCGATATTAAATATCACTTCATACGTGATTGCTTTGAAAAGAGACTTATCGATGTGGTTCACATTCATACCGATCACCAACGTGCCGACCTTTTTACCAAAGCATTTGATAAATCAAGATTCGATTACTTACTTTTGGTAAACGGCATAAAGGTGAAGCAAGAGTAACCGACATCGGGAAATCGTTTTTGTAAAATATTTTTCTAAAATCAAAAATCCAAAAATATGTTTTTACTTTATTTTATTTTTGAATTTTAGGGGGAGAAAGTTTCAAGAAAAATACAAAAACATTGAAAAACCACAAAAATACAAAAATATGTCTTTAATTTATTTACTTTCTGCATTTAAGGGGGAGAAAATTCAGAAAAATACAAAAACAATAGAAAAACAAAAATGAGTTTCTTGGTAATATAAGGGAAAATGATATTACATCAGAGGTCGGTCGAAACATGTTTCTAGAAATCAAAAGAAAAGAAAATGATAAGTAGCTCTACTAATGATGTACCGGTAGACTCACGATCATTTTAAAGAATGCAGGAGATATAAATATAACGAACTGAAAACCGCGTGGGAACCGCTCATTGGCATATGGTCTTGGTACCGAAATTTCGTTTGATAGATTGCCGAGGTTCTGAGATATTCGGGGTTTATGCTGTTTATCATCTGGGTATCATGGTTGTTTCTATAAAAGACAAAGTCTAGTTCTTCCATGATACCATACATACGTGTACATATCTCATACTGCATTCGACCTCAATAAGTGATAAACAATCACATGTCCAAACAAATAAGTGATAAAATATCACATTTATCCGGGAGTCAAGTTCGTCTCTCTGCTGTACGGAAGTACTGACCTATTCACGGACTTGCTCCTGTGCCCTCATGCATATGAAAATCAAGTTCCTCATCAATAAGTGATTCTATCACATAGGGCTTGTTTTCAAATCAAATAAGTGACTTGTTCACATTTTATATACGTTAAAAACGGATGATAAATGGTATACTCCCTAGTAAGATGAACTCTCGTGCATACCTTGATACGGGAATGTGTCGTGAGTGGATAAACACCGGTCGGTAAGTATAAATCATACCTTAAATGTATCTCAATGTATTATGATTACACTTGATCGCTGAGTTTAAGTGGATAACAATATCGGTAATTGTGGTAGAATACTTATCCGCTTCTGTAAAAGAATCTTAAAAGGAAATGTGTTTTGACAAAAGACCACGAACTGATATGATTCTCTTCGCCAGAAACTCGCAAAAATATTGTTGTGTTGTACATATTTATTTACCGCTTATCTGCTTACTTTATTGTCTTATTTTAAACAGTTTTGTCGTTTGGTGCATATCAGCACGACATTAGCGGTGATGTCGTTTGATAACATTCAAAGGATATTAAAATTGTTGTCTTTTATTTTATCAAAATCCAAAAAGATTTTCAATTCAATCTTATTTTTGATTAACTGATGTTGGTGCTCGATCCGATGCCTGGCAAGCCGAAATACTTCATAAAACTGACCTTTGCAGAACTTCATAACGGGCAATTTTTCAAAACGGTCGCTTCTGAAAACTGTTAAGAATTTGAAGGGTTTAAATTGCAAATTCCCAAAATCCAAAGTGTTGGTGAAAATCTGATCCTTCGAGGAAGCAATGGCCCTCGAAAGATCAGATGGTCAATGAAAGTCAGACTTTTCGAAAGATGGATCAGGACGAAAGATATCCTTCGAGGATTTCCACAAATATTTGGTATCTTTCGATCCAGATCCACAAATATCTAGTATCTTTCGATCCAGATATGGATCCTTCGAGCCAAAGCTCATCTTTCGAAGCACCTTTTCATCTTTCGAAAGGTCATTGATCCTTCGAGACGGTTCAAGTTTCGAGGTCAGAGTATAAAAGTGGTCATCTTCTTCATTTAAACATAACATTTCAAAATTTCATCATACAAAATCCTCTGATTATACCGAAACTCTGCCAAAATCAAAACAAGTTAAGATATCAAGTTTTCTATAACAATCACGGTAGGATAATCATAATCCTCTTAACATACAACGACTCAAACATCAACATGATCATGTGTTCTTTTTCTATAATTTCTTTTAAAATGATAGGATGAAATGTGAATGTGTTGTAAATGGGTCAATGGTAGATTTTTGATGATCTTATGGTTTTCATTTTGTCTGATCTTTTGTGTTCAGAGTTTTGGTTTGAATCTTGATGTCAAGGGTTTTGGGTTTTGGTTAAACAGAGCCCTTGTTTGGGATTTTGGTCTAAATCGATACAATGTGTTTGTGTTTAGTATCCGGGTTGGGATTAGTGTCCGAGTTGGTTTTGAGATTGATGTGGCTTAATGGTTAATGTTGATGCTTGAATGTTTTAAAACTGTCACCGGAAATCAAACTTAAATGATCACCGGAAAATCGCCGATGAACAGTGTCACCGGAAAACATGCAGATCTCGAAGGATGATGATACTTAACCTCGAAAGATGGGCTGCAAAATATCTTTCGAATTGAGACTCGAAAGATGTTAAGCTTTTCGAAGGATTCATCCTTCGATCGATCAGATCTTTCGATTGACCAAAACATCTTTCAAAATCAATGATCTTTCGAAAGCTGATCCTTTGATAAGGCATTTCATCCTTCGAGGAAAGTAACATCTTTCGATCAGTCTGTCATCCTTCGAGCCATGTGTCAATCCTTCGATGACTATATGGCATCCTTCGAGGAAACAACACTTAGAAATTTTTCAAGAAATTGAAATTTTTTTTAAGTGTGAAATCCTTATTGAGTGTTTGACTGTTTGACTGTTTTCTTCATTACGTGTCATTGTTTTGATGAACAGAAATGGCACCGAAAGTGAAGAAGGAACGGGCAAAGCCAACTAAGAAGGAAAAATCTGAGGTTTAATCTATGTCCGAACCTAGACATAACATGGCTGCTTATCTACAACCGGAAGGCAAAATTAGTCCGGAATTCAAGGGGATAATGGAGTATCTTCATCGGGCCCGTATCAACTATGCAATCACTACACAGCACACTGCTTATCAGTCCCAGATCAAGGAATTCTGGAATTCTGCTGTGGTTGAGACAGTGGATAACCAAGAAAGTGGTTAGAGGATCAGTTGCTGAATAACCCGTGGTGATCACAGAGAACACCATCAGAGCGCGTCTGCAATTGGGAGATCAACCAGAAGATTCTACTTCTATTGATTTACAATGTCAGTGTGGGTTATTGATGAGGCTACGTTACAGCGATAATGTTCTTGCTAATCAGATAAACAAAGGGTTCATGCCGCTTCGATACAAGTTCTTATTGCATATCCTTATTCACTGCCTGAGCAACAAACGGTCTGGATATGATCTGTCGCCGATTGAATTGACGGGATTGTTTACGGCTTTAATTCTGAACAAAGCCGTTCAACGTATCACGTTATATATTCGACAATCTGAAAGAGAATGCTCGCAGGCCACTTCCGTCAGCAACCCAACGGACATCTACCAAGTTTTGGCTATATCCAAGATTCTTGCAGATGATGATTGATGATCAGATTCCTGATCTTCCCAAGGCTGAGGCAGATGTTCTACCTGTCAATCCGATGAACGAGCGGACACTGCTGATCTTCAAGTCGATGTCTAAGTATAAGGAATCGGATCCAATCAGAAAGCTTATTGGTCATCTCGATGTTCCGACCTACGAGGCACCACAGGACAACAAATGGCGTCGAGGATGCAAGTGATTCTAATGATGAAGAGCCCAGGTTAATCGCATTAGCTAACACACAACTCGGGCTAAGCACGGAATTAAAGCATCAAGCAAGAGGTCTGCTGGAAGTTCCAGTGCTGCAACACATGCTGAAATTGATGTGAATGTTGTTGCAGAAGAAGTTCAAGGAGTGTTTGTCGATCCTGATGTTCGTGGTGGTACAGGTGGAGATGGTGGTGCTGCAAGTCGGTCAGGCGATGATACGACCGACAAAGGTAAAGGAAAGGTGGACGAGACGAGGAGGTTGGTGGATGATAGCAGTTCATCTTCTGATGATGAAGGAGGTTCTGGTGATGATGAATCGTCTTCTGAGGATGATAATCCTCCTCCTCCAGGGATGCGAAGGCTTATGATCAGCGCGGAAATTTTCGTGGTTTTGAAAGTATTGAGAAACCAGTTAGAACCGCAGAGTCTGACAAAGATGAGGATTATATCCCTGCTGCTCCTGGTTTGATTAGAAAGAGGAAAGCAAGAAGACAGGGTGTTAGAGCTTCAAAGAAATCAAAGGAAACTGCTGGTGATGCCCCTATACCTGTTTCTATCCAGCATTCAACGCCTCCAGAGCATCAGCTACCACCTGTCAGTGATCAATTGACTTCATCAGAGATGCTGGAGCTGGTCTCTTCTCCTCAGACGTCTTCTGGGACACGCACGGCGACTGTTGATCAACAGCCGCCTACAACTCCCGTCTCAGGTACACACGTACGGCCTCCTCTTGTTATTACTGGTCCAACAGGTACTTCCGGTCCAGCTGGTCAGTCTGGTTCCTCAGGACCTGAGCCTTCACGGCCTACTCTAGCAGAAACATTGTCTAGTTTGTCTGAAGCTGAGAAAATTCACTTCCTGATCGAACAAATCAGTGAATTGGGTAGCTTAGTCGTTCGGAATACTAGAAAGATTGAAGAGTATCGTGTACAGCGAACACAGGATGTGGTGGCACACAACAA